>NC_133329.1:277155861-277390861 GCF_042186555.1 Aquarana catesbeiana | reverse complement strand
GATAGATCAACACATAAGCACACACGTAGCACATAATTGTGAAGTGGAAGGAAAATGATAAATAGTTTTCAAAATTTTTTACAAATAAATATGTGAAAAGTGTGACGTGCATTTGTATTCAACCCCCCTGAGTCAGTACTTTGTAGAACCACCTTTCGCTGCAATTATAGCTGCAAGTCTTTTTGGGGATGTCTCTACCAGCTTTGCACATCTAGAGAGTGAAATTTTTGCCCATTCTGCTTTGCAAAATATCTCAAGCTCTGTCAGATTGGATGGAGAGCGTCTGTGAACAGCAAGTTTTCAAGTCTTGCCACACATTCTCAATTGCATTTAGGTCTGGACTTTGACTGGGCCATTCTAACACATGCATATGCTTTGATCTAAGCCATTCCATTGTAGCTCTGGCTGTATGTTTAGGGTCCTAAGTCTTTTGCAGACTCTAACAGGTTTTTCCTGTATTTGGTTCCATCTATCTTCCCATCAACTCTAACCAGCTTACCTATCCCTGCTGAAGAAAAGCATCCCCACAATATGATGCTGCCACCACCATGTTTCACAGTGGGGATGGTGTGTTCAGGGTGATGTGCAGTGTTCATTTTCTGCCACACATAGCATTTTGCTTTTTAGACCAAAATTCAATTTTTGTCTCATCTGATCAGAGCACCTTCTTCCACATGTTTGCTGTGTCCCCACATGGCTTCTCAAAAACTGCAAACGGGACTTCTTACGGCTTTCTTTAAACAATGGCTTTCTTCTTGCCACTCTTCTATAAAGGCTAGATTTGTGGAGTGCATGACTAATAATTGTCCTGTGGACAGATTCTTCCACCTGAGCTGTGGATCTCTGCAGCTCATCCAGAGTCAACATGGGCCTCTTGGCTGTTTCTCTGATTAATGCTCTCCTTGCCCAGCCTGTCAGTTTAGGTGGACGGCCATGTCTTGGTAGATTTGCAGTTGTGCCATAGTCTTTCCATTTTCGGATTATGGATTGAACAGTGCTTCGTGAGATGTTTAAAGATTGGAATATTTTTTTTATAACCTAACCCTGCTTTTAACTTCCCCACAACTGTATCCCTGACCTGTCTGGTGTGTTCCTTGGCCTTCATGATGCTGTTTATTCACTAAGGGTCTCTAACAAACCTCTGAGGTTTTCACAGTACAGCTGTATTTATACTGAGATTAAATTACACAGGTGGACTCTATTTACTAATTAGGTGACTTCTGAAGGCAATTGGTTCCACTAGATTTTAGTTAGGGGTATCAGAGTAAAGGGGGCTGAGTACAAATGCACGCCACGCTTTTCAGACATTTATTTGTAACAAAGTTTGCAAGGTATTTATTATTTTCCTTCCACTTCACAATTATGTGCCACATTGTGTTGGTCTATCACATAAAATCCCAATAAAATATATTTACGTTTTTCGTTGTAACATGACAAAATGTGGAAAATTTCAAGGGGTATGAATAATTTTTTCAAGACACTGTATATATGTGTATATATACATTTATGAAATGAAATGAAGAATGACACAGTTTTTGTTTTATCCAACTGTATTTTGTCAGTGCAACTTATAAATCAAAGTTTTGAGACTAGCTCTGTTTAGAAGAAAGAAATTTATGTATTTATGTTTACACACTATCACCTTCAGAATAGTCCTCTTGCACAGCAATACAGCTATTCCAGCATTCCTGTCACTTCTGGAATGTGTCCAGGAAGTCTTTTCGAAGCATGCCAAGCACCTTATGCTATTAAGGCTGGATCTCTGCAATGGTGTCAAAATGGTGACCTTTGAGCTGGATCTTCAACTCATTGCAGCATCACCATAGGCTTGCCGAATCATGTCAAACATCTCTGTGGCATATTTGCCCAGTTTCATGCAGAATTTTGCATTTGATCTTTGTTCTAACTTGCTGTCTATGATAAAATAGCAAAGGTGGTAATGCACGTGATCAGAATAGTACCAGTTGCACAGCTCCCAATGTACACAGGATAATTTCTTTTTGTAGTCTGACTTATGAAGGTTGGTGCTACCTGTGACTGCGCATGCAGCTTTGTGCTGCTACCTGTTGGCGTTTTACAAAACTAGTCTCAAAACTTTTAGATACCCCCTCGTATAACACCATGTCAGAAATGTATTTAAAAAAATTCAAAAACAGAATCACTGAGTTGGAAAAAGTATCACTCCCTTGTGTCAGTAATTTGGTGAATCACCTTTTGCTTTAATTTACAGCCTTTAGTGATTTAGGGATTAGAGTTGGGCCGAACAAACACCCTGCCCCCCCTCTGACTAGCACCTCTGCTGCAAGACAAGTCTCCCTATAGAAACATTCGTAAACAACATCCATATACAGTACAGTTAAGAAGGTAATAAGTCCAAGGGACAAACTGAACAGTAATGCCAACTAAGTATCATACATTATATCAGTCAAGCATAAAAAAAATCCCTGAATCATGTATATTAAAACATTAAAAATTAGAATTATATTTTATGATTGAATAATAAAGGCGTTAATATCCCATTCCACGTTCATCCCGAACGGGGAGCAGGAACGCAATTGATAAATCCAGAATGTTTCAAGTCTCTAAACACCCCATGTACAGGCTCCTCCACGCCAAGGTGGTATATAATGGTCAATAACCAAAAATTGGGTGCCACTGGGATCCTGGTTGTGATGTCTGCGATAATGCTTTTTCTTTCTTATTCAATATATGTTCTTTTAAAGGTGTGGCAATGGGGGCTAAATTTGCCCCAAGTCTGGCCAACCCTTTTATGGCCAAGTGGGTCTTATACCTATACATAGTTGTCACTATAAGTTGTGGCTACAGTCCATCCCTCAGAGTCAATTCCTACACCTACATTGGAATTGTACGACACACAGGACTTCATTCAACAAGCCTCGGTACTCAAACAGAGATTTATTGACAAGGGCTATACCCAGGCAGCTATAGACGTAGAACTACACAGAACCTGTACTGTAGATGGAAGCTCACTTCTGGAGGTTAAACCCAGCCAAAACAAGGATGACACCTTTAAATGGTCCTATGTTTACTACATTCTCTACTCAACATAGACAGATAAAACAGATTCTAGATAAACACTGGAATGTTATAAAAAATGACCGAATCTTGAGTCCCCTATTGCCAGATCCGGCCAAGATTATATATAGATGTGCCCCGTCGTTACAAAGTAAAATTGCCCCAATATTATCAATCCTCCAGTTAAGCCCACATTTTTTCACAAACCTGTAGGTTATTACCCATGTAAAAAATGCAATGTTTGCTTGCATAATGCATGTGGTAAAAAGAAAACAATACAATTTAAATCTACAGTCACTAATCGGGTTTATGATATGAAATAGTTCTTCACTTGTGCCACTAAACATATTGTATATTTAATCACCTGTCCATGTGGCAGACAATATGTTGGCAGAACCATCCGATCACTCACAAACATAAAGCAAACATAAAAAAGAAATTAACTAATCATAGCGTTCCAAAGCATTATTGCAAACATCACAACCGGGATCCCAGTAGCACCCAATTTTTGGTTATTGATCATTATATACCACCTTGGCATGGATGAGCCTGTACTAGGGGTGTTTCGAGACTTGAAACATTCTAGATTTATCAATTGCGTTCCTACTCCCCGTTCGGGATGAACGTGGATTGGGATAGTAATGCCTTTATTAATCAAGCATAAAATATAATATTCTCAAATTTCATTTTTTAACGTCTTTATTAATCAAGCATAGAATATAATTTTCTCATTTTTTATTATACATGGTTTAGGGTTTTTTTTGCTCTTGACTTTAATATAATGTATGATACTTAGGTGGTATTACTGTTCAGGTTCCCTCTTGGAATTTTTACCTTCTTAACTGTATATGGATGTTGTTTACTAATGTTTCTATAGGGAGACTTGTCTTGCAGCAGAGGCGCCATTTAGACTGGTATTTGCCTTGCTTTCTGGACGAGGCTTGACCTGTCTGTTAGTTATCGCCAGTTGCATTATGTCTCTCTCACAGAGTGATGTGTAATTTTGGCGCTACATGGGTCAATCTATGCCTTGTTTTCTAAGCGAGGCTTGATCTGCATCCGCAATGTCATAATTTCCGGTTTCTCGGCTCGCTTTCACATTGAGGCTTGAGGTGCATGCCTTAGGGTCCTTTCACATGGGATGGATCCGAGATGATCCGCCCCTTGAACATCCGCTTGCTCAGCGGGGATCGCTCCGTGGATCCCCGCTGAGCAGGCAGATGACAGGTCCATCGCTGCACACTGTGCAGCGACGGACCTGTCACAGTGCCGCTCTCCTCTATGGGGGATGGGATGACGATGGACCGTAGAGTCCGTCGTCACCCGATCCAATCCGAAAACTGAAGGAAAAGTAGGTTTTTCCTCCGTTACACTTTTTCGGATCGGAGCGGGTTGGATGTCAGCAGACATGTCACCACTGACATCCGACGCTCCATAGAGGTCTATGGAGGGTCCATTCAGGTCCACCTAAAAAACTGACAGGCGGACCTGAACGGAACGTTCATGTAAAAGAGGCCGAGGCTTGACGAGCAGGCTTTGGCGCCATTTTGCTGATGACCCTGGAAATGTTTGGACAATCAGAAGCTGCGTTAGGCAGCATGGTTATTTCTCCTAGGGATTACATCGTTTATATATTTAGGGTGGCAGCGGCATCAGGACACCCCAAATGATGTCTGACTGAGACAAAACACGTCAGTCTACTGTCCTGTCTATGCCACTACTACTTGACCTTCCATGCTTTTAATGTTTTACTGAAATGTGAGTGATTTACCTTTTTAAAATACATTTTTTAGCTATGGTTTTACACATGTCGAGTCTTCTATCCTTTCTCCTTGGATTCATGTCCTAACGGAGTATTGATGAGCAGACTCCAGACTCTGAAAGGCCTTACAAGTTCGCATACCATCACATTGGCTTCAGTGGCTGTCGGTATCTTCTTAAGATCATAAGGTCCATGTATGAAGATTCCTCCAGTGAAGTCTCTATATTTAGGTGTTGTGACACCTGTTTAACCCATTTGGTATATGCTAAATAGGGTCCAATTGTCCTGGTAAGCCTCCTTATAGTCCATTTGGTGGCACAAGGTTTTCACAGTGACGATTCCTTTTCACTTGGGTGATCGACTATC
This sequence comes from Aquarana catesbeiana, assembly GCF_042186555.1. Classification (NCBI taxonomy): domain Eukaryota; kingdom Metazoa; phylum Chordata; class Amphibia; order Anura; family Ranidae; genus Aquarana; species Aquarana catesbeiana. Next base: position 277,385,697 of record NC_133329.1, on the reverse strand, counting down.
ATGATCTGAACCACAAATACTTTGGACTCACTTTTTTCAATTATGAACTTTTCATGAGTTCTCTTACCTATATATATATATATATATATATATATATATATATATATATATATATATATACAGAATCTCACAAAAGTGAGTACACCCCTCACATTTTTGTAAATATTTTATATTATTTTATTATATCTTTTCATGTGACAACACTGAAGTAATGACACTTTGCTACAATGTAAAGTAGTGAGTGTACAGCTTGTATAACAGTGTAAATTTGCTGTCCCTTCAAAATAACTCAACACACAGCCATTAATGTCTAAACTGCTAGCAACAAAAGTGAGTACCCCCTAAGTGAAAATGTCCAAATTGGGCAAATCCATGATGTCGTCATGGAGGAGTGGAAGAGGACTCCAGTGGCAACCTGTGAAGCTCTGGTGAACTCCATGCCCAAGAGGGGTAAAGGCAGTGCTGGAAAATAATGGTGGCCACACAAAATATTGACACTTTGGGCCCTATTTTGACATTTTCACTTAGGGGTGTACTCACTTTTGTTGCCAACGGTTTAGACATTAATGGCTGTTATACAAGCTGTACACTCACTACTTTACATGTGAGGGGTGTACTCACTTTTGTGAGATACTGTGTGTGTATGTGTATATATATATATATATATATATATATATATATATATATATATATATATATATATATATATATATACTTTTTTGCTTCAATAATTCAAATTCATAACCAATGATTCATATTTATTTATTTGTATATGATTTATGTTTAGCGCTGCACTGTTTACACCAAATTTTTTGTCCCTTGTAGTACTGGCTGCTTTTTACTTGTTCGTATATCAATTAGACACTAAGCGCAGTTTAACACTATACCACTTAAGTTTAATTGTCCCTATTGTCAGGTAATATTCCTAGTAATAAAACCTAGTAAGGAAAATTAGAAATTTGTATATTGCTGCCCAATAGGGATGAGCCGAACACCCCTCGGCACCAGAACATGCGAACAGGCAAAAAATTTGTGCGAACATTGTTAAAGTCTATGGGAAAAATCAAAGGTTTTCGTTTTAAAGGCTTATATGCAAGTTATTGCCCTGAAAAGTGTTTGGGGACCCGGGTACTTCCCCAGGGTCTGTATATCAATGCAAAAAAAGGTTTTTTCAGAAGCAGTGATTTTAATAATGCTTAAAGTGAAATAATAAAAATGAAATATTCCTTTAAATATCGTGTCTGGGGGTCCCCTTAGTCTGCCTGTAAAGTGGCGCATCTTTCTGATGTGTTTTGCTGTGCCGCAGCAAAATTACATTTCTAAAGGAAAAAATGTCATTTAAAATTTGCGCGGCTGTAATGTATTGCCAGCAATATAGATGAAAATCTATGAAAAAAATCGGTGTGGGTTCCCCCCTCCCAGTCAATACCATGCCCTTCGGGTCTGGTATGGATTTTAAGGGGAACTCCACGCCAAATTTTTTTAAAAAATGTCATGGGACCCCCCCAAAATCCATACCAGACCCTTATCCGAGCAAGCAGCCTGGCAGGCCTGTACCATACCAGGCCACTTGCCCTGAACATGGGGAGGATGCTTTGGGGTCCCTCCCAAAGTACCTTGTCCCCATGTTGATGGGGACAAGGGCCTCATCCCCCACAACCCTGGCCCTTCCAATAAGTTCCACACCCGAAGAACCCCACAACCACCGGGCCAGGGTTGTGAGGACCAGGCCCTTGTCCCCATCAATATGGGGACAAGGTGCATTGAGGGGAACGCAAAGCACCCTCCCCATGTTGAGAGCAAGCAGTCTGGTATGGTTAAGAAGGGGGGGCACTAGCTCATCCCCCCTATCCTAGCCTGCCAGGTTGCTTGCTCGAATAAAGGTCTGGTATGGATTTTGGGGGTGACCCCCACGCCAGTTTTTTTTTTTTTTGCCATGGAGTTCCCCTTAAAATCTATACCAGACCCAAAGGGCCTGGTATGGACTGGGGGGGGATCCATGCCGTTTTTTCCTTAATTCTGTCATAGGGTTCCCCTTAACCACTTCAATACACTGTATTATATACTGTACACTGACTGCACTGTATATATGACACTCCCTGCAATGTATACTGTATATATTCTACACTGACTGCACTGTATGTGTGTGTGTGTGTGTGTGTATATATATATATATATATATATATATAAATATTACACGGCATGTGTGTGTGTGTGTGTGTATATATGTGTGTGTTTATGTGTATGTGTATATATATATATATATATATATATATATATATATATATACTAAACTACCTGCACGCCACTAACTAAACTGCCTCTAGCTAACTTCTCTCATTCATTACACTATATACGGCCACCGTATAAGCAGCCTTACTGTATATAGTGTGGGGCGTGGACTTAGTCCCTGAGCCATGATTGGCTAAAGGCACCCCCCAAATGTGTGCAACGTGCAGTTTGTTTTAATGGGATTATGGGTACTTGACAGTGAGGAGTCAATGGAATGGAAACTGGAGAAATGTTCATTCTGACTGGACAAAGAGTTGCTGGAGTTTGGATCTCAATGCTAGAACCTGCACCGGTCAGCTACTGTAAATTCAAGACTGGAGACAGAATCCTCCAGTCACACTCAAAAAAGTGAAATAATACCTTATATACTTATATATGGCAATGATCTCCAAACTGCAGCCTGTGGGTCAGATGCAGCCCTTTTCTTGTCTTTATCAGGCCTTCAGAGCACTATTCCTCCCACTGATATGTGGCACCATTCCACCTACAGACATCAATAAGGCAACACTGCTTTCACTGTCACCAACAGTGGGGCATAATTCTTCCCACTGACACCTTGCTAGTACCGGGTTGGACCCCCTTTTGCCTACAGAAAAAGGTGAAGGACGGGGCATAAAATGTCCCCACCCCCACCACCTATGGGATCATGGCAGACCAATATATTAAGAAAAGTCAGTTTAAAAAAAAAATATTTACCAGTGATTGATAGATACTTGGCAGTTGCCCAAAAAAAAAACAAAAAACAAAAAAAAAAAAGGTCCTCTGGCATGAGCTTCTACCTATAAAGAGAAAGAGGATGCATCAATAGTGGGCAGAAGACAACAAGGATACAGAAAGCAACACATTTTGTGTGGCCACCATTATTTTCCAGCACTGCCTTAACCTTCTTGGGCATGGAGTTCACCAGAGCTTCACAGGTTGCCACTGGAGTCCTCTTCCACTCCTCCATGACAACATCACGGAGCTGGTGGATGTTAGAGACCTTGCACTCCTCCAACTTCCGTTTGAGGATGCCCCACAGATGCTCAATAGGGTTTAGGTCTGGAGACAAGCTAAGCCAGTCCATCACCTTTCCCCCCAGCTTCTTTAGCAAGGCAGTGGTCATCGTGGAGATGTGTTTGGAGTTGTCATCATGTAGGAATACTGCCCTGCGGCCCAGCTTCTAAAAAGGAGGGGATCATGCTCTGCTTTAGTATGTCACAGTACATTTTGGCATTCATTGCTCCCTTAATGAACTGTAGCTCCCCAGTGTCAGCAGCACTCATACCTGACCCCCTACCTCTTCGACCTCTGCAGCAATGCTGGCAGCACTTATATGTGTATTTTCCAAAGACAACCTCTGGATATGACTCTGAGCACGTGCACTCAACTTCTCTGGTCAACCACGATGAGGCCTGTTCTGAGTGGAACCTGTCCTGTTAAACCACTTTATGGTCTTGGCCACCGTGCTGCAGCTCAGTTTCAGGATCTTGGCAATTTTCTTATAGCCTAGACCATCTTTATGTAGAGCAACAATTATTTTTTTCAGATCCTCAGAGAGTTCTTTGCCATGAGGTGCCACGTTGAACTCCCAGTGACCAGTATGAGAGAGTGAGAGCGATAACACCAAATTTAACACACCTACTCCCCATTCACACCTGGGGCCTTCTGTCACTAACGAGTCACATGATACCGAGGAGGGAAAATGGCTAATTGGGCCCAATGTGGACATTTTTATTTAGTGGTGTACTCACTTTTGTTGCCAGCGGTTTAGACATTAATGTCTGTGTGTTGAGTTATTTTGAGGGGACAGCAAATTTACACTGTTATACAAGCTGTACACATACTACTTTGCATTGTAATAAAGTGTAATTTCTTTAGTGTTATCACATGAAAAGTTATAATAAAATATTTACAAAAATGTGAGGGTGTACTCACGTGCATGTGTGTAATATATTATAGTTATATAAAAAAAAGTTAAATATATGCTGAGTGTTAATTATTTACAATTTATTGAAGTTGATATAACAAATTAATTATTATTTATACCTATAAATAAAGGGCCAAGGCCAACTCAAACCACAGGTTTTTTGACCAAGGAGTGTTTATTTATTAATTTATTAGAATACAGTTTGAGATGATTTGAGCTTTGTGACATGGTGCATTATTTTGCTGGAGGTAGCCATCAGAAGATGGGTTCACTACAGTCTTTAAGGGAAGGACATGGTCAGCAACAATACTCAGGTAGGCCGTGGCGTTTAAACAATGTTCAATACTAAGGGGCCCAAGGTGTGCCAAAAAAATATCCCCCATACTATTACACCATCACTAGCCTGAACCATTGACACAAGGCAGGATGGATCCATGCTTTCATGTTGTTTATGCCAAATTCTGACCCTACCATCTAAATGTTGCAGCTTAAATTGAGACTCATCAGACCAGGCAATGTTTTTCCAATTTCCTTTTGTCCAATTATGGTGAATCTGTGCCAACTGTAGTCTCAGTTTCCTGTTCTTAGCTGACAGGAGTGGCACCTGGTAGCCCATCTGCTTCAAGGTTCGATGTGTTGCGCATTCAGAGATGGTATTCTACATACCTTGGTTGTAACGAGTGTTTTTTTGAGTTACTGTACTCATTGAGTTACTTTTTTGAGTTACTGTACATTCTATCATCTCAAAACAGTCTGCCCATTCCCCTCTGACCTCTGACATCAACAAGGCATTTTTGTCCACACAAGCACCGTTCACTGGAAATTTAATTTTTTTTCAGACCATTCTCTGTATCCCCTAGAGATGGCTGTGCGTGAAAATCCCAGTAGATCGTCAGTTTTTTTAAGTACTCAGACCAGCCCATCTGACACCAACAACCATGCCACGTTCAAAGTCACTTAAATTCCCCTTCTTCCCCATTCTGATATTCGGTTTAAACCTCAAGTCGTCTTCACCCCATCTAAATGTTTAAATGCACTGAGTTACTGCCATGTGGTTGGCTGATTAGCAATTTGTGTTACCAAGCAATTGAACAGGTGTACCTAATAAAATGGCTGGTTAATGTGTGTGTGTTTATATATATATATATATATATATATATATATATATATTAGTACATGTACACACGCAGACACACACACTCATAAATAAATAAGATAATAACATAACAAAAAAATAATAATAGTATATGTACACACGATACATGAAAGCCAACCACTGGCTGAAAAGAATGATACCAAGATGATACCTAAACCTGCAGGCATCATTCTGGTATAACCACTCAAAGTCCAGCAACATACCAGTACGTTGCTGGTCCTTGTTGGGCATATATTGTAAAATTTTTTTTCATGCAGCCTGTGGGCTGAACGAAAAAAAGAGATTGATCGGTGGGTATGCCCACCATTAGAATACCTCCCTTCATCCACCCACTTCTAATGATGGGCATACATGCACCGTTTATATATGCCGAAGCATGGGGGCATCCGCCCCAAAAGGTAGGAGCAAATCGCTCCTCCGCCCCTGCTGCCCCCATGCTTTGGCATATATGCTCTTTTTTTTAACTGTGGTGGTGAAATCACCTCCTACAGCGCTTTACAACTTAAAGTGTATTAAAACATGTTTTAATTAAACACATTAATGTAAACAAACACTTTATTTTTTTAATTTATTAAAACATTCCATGAACAAATGTATGCTTGAACATTATTTTGTTACTTTGACATGTGTTAAGTACAGTTTTACTATCATTGCAACTACTTTGTGTGTCCAGGTGGATTATATCTTTTTTTAGGACGAATTGGGCTTTCTTTTGTCGTTTTTTTATTATCAAAGGAAAACTGGCCCAAAATAGTAGTTCTTTTTTTAGCTGTTCATTTCTTGCTATTACCATAACTTACACCCAAAGGACAACCCAAAATACATTCTCCTGCTCCTGACAATCGCAGCGATACTATATATGTGTATGCTAGTTGTTTCTACCCCTAGTACAGCCCAGAAACATCAGTATGCATTTTGGGGGGTTTTCTTATCCTACCCAAAACATATTGACATTGACAATTACTAACACTGATACAAATTTTAAAAAAAATTGTTTTTTAAATACTGCCCAAAATATACTAGCCCTGACATTTGACCCTTATCTTAACTCTAACATTTGCCCTGGCACTGGCTTAGGTCAAACCTTGATGTAGCTATTTTTTTCTTTATTTTTTTCTTTTTTTAAACACTTTTGTTTGTTTACATCTTTCTAATCTTTCAAGTTGCAAAGGGGTTGATTTACTAAAAGGCAAAATCTGGTGCAGCTGTACATGGTAGCCAATCAGCTTCTAACTTCAGCCTGTTCAATAAGGCTTTGACAAAAAAAAACTGAAAACTGATTGGTTTCTATGCAGAGCTGCACCGGATTTTGCGCTCTCCAGTTTTAGTAAATTAACCCCAATGCACCTTTCTCTTCACTCATGAGAGAAAAAAACAACACAGGGGCAGGCTGCACAATGACTGATCACTGTGATAGCCAATCAGAGGCTATCACAGCGATCAGGTGACTGAGACCCAGAGCTCTCTGTAAGACTTTATTTTACCAACAATTAAAATCATGTTGGACTCTTTTATTTGGTTTTGGTCAGGCTCTGGTGTTTTTCTGTGGTTTGAAATACTATTAGATACCCATTTAAAGGAAGTCTTGCTGAGTGGGAGCTGCCTTGCCAGAGCTTTTGAGCTTGTTTGAAGTTTTCCTTCAGCTGACTATACTTGAGGGTCTGAAATTTCCCAGTGCCTCTTTGAATATGTTGGTCAGGAGGGAAGAAGAACACTCTGGAAAAGTGCTCCAAACACGTATCACCTCCCCCACAGGGCCAGATTAGAAGCATCATGGCCCTGGTGCTGAGGATTTTGGTGGGCCTTTTTTAGGAATAAATAAAATGAAAACACAAACTATTTTTGTTAAAATAAATTATTAAAACAAATTAAATTAAATAGAGATGGGGTAAGGGTGGGTGAAAGAGAGGGGGGCTGAAAGGGGGGGTGAGAGGGAGGAGGGTAAAAGACAGACGAGAGAGAGGGTGCCTCTAAATAGCTTAAAGAGGAAGTAAACCCTTGATCAAAATTTTTAATTCTTCCTCCCCTGCAAAGTAAAGACATAATGCGCTAGTATGCATCGCATACTAGCACATTATGTGACACTTACCTGCAAATGAAACCTGCGTAGTCCCCGCTGCAGGCCACATCCATCTTCGCTCCTCCTCCTTCCGGACCCTGGTTCTGTGACTGGCCGAACCTGTGTGACATCACTCCTGCGAATGCTATCTGGAGATCGCTGGTCAGGGCACTCACTACTGAATAAACAGGCACAGGTGCCCATTTCTTCGGAGTGCATGCGCCAATGACATCAACATGCGTACTGTTGTTTCTGAGCTGTACTAGAGGTACAAACAACAACTAGCATACACATCATTTGTGTATGCTAGTTGTTGTTTGTATCCTTAGTACATCAGCGCAGTATACTGTAAATATCTAAACGGTGCACGTTTAGGGGATATTTACAGTACCTTTAGGTAAGCCTTATTCTAGGCTTACTTATAGGTACAAAGTGTAAAGGGAGGTTTACAACCTCTAAGTAGAGTAGTAATGTGGCTCTTGTAGCGTGCCATGGCAAACTGCGGGTGGGTCCACAATGGGGTAAGAGTGGGAGACACTTAAAGGGGCATGGTTAAACAAAACAGAAGCCTTCTTGTACTCATAAAATATACTGAAGTTGCCATTCTGCAAGCCAGAGTCTCAGGGACGTATACTAACTTCAGCACAATCATTATTTTAAAAATGAAACACTCCCGTTACTTATGATTTTATGTACACTGAAAATATAGAGCTAACACTCCAAACTGTAATCCTTTCTCTGTTACCTCTGGACATCCCTCTTCCCCCATCTGCTCACCTTTGCAGTACAGACTAATGGCATGCTCAGTGACAGTGGCAGGCAGGGCATGTTTACATTCCCAATGTCGGCAGCATTCAGCAGTGGTGATGATAACCTAGGAAAATAAAGGGGCATATTCATATCAATGCCGCCAGTTCTGGGACAAGGCCATCCAGTGCCCAAGGCAAAGAAGCCAAGCTGTACCCCCAACACACACACACCATAGGGAAAGGGGAAGGGTTGGCAAGTGGGTTTTTGGGTGGGGGGAGGGGGTAAGGTGGGTGTATGAGGTGGAAGGTAGGTGCTGTGACCTGGCACAAAGGCAGTGTAATGAAACAGGGTGGGGGAGATGGATAGGAGGGGAGTTATGGAAAAGGTAAAAGATGAGTAGACTGGAGGTAGCATAATGGGGGAGGTTTGCATTCAGAGGTGCTGTGATCTGTAAAATAAAGTAGTTGGTAGAGAAAATCATTAATTCATTGGGAAGGAAGAAACTTTGTCTTTGACACAGCTGCTAGCACTTGGGGTCCCTTCACACCAGTGGGCATGCGTTATGGTCTATTTGATGCGTGCCCTCTGTTGTGTGCAATTGGTAAAATGCTTTACATTGTTCAATTTTTCCTTTTTTTTAAATCTAGTCAAAGTTAATGAAAGACAATTCATTGCACTTTATGTGCTATTGTGACGTGCGTTGTGCTGCAATAAAAATGCAGACATGTTTTCTCTGTAAAAAAAAAAAAAAATGCAGACATGCTGCATTTTTCACAACACACCACAGCTCATGCATGGTGTGAACAGAGCACATACGGAATAATTGTTTTCTCTCTGTACTTATGATGAGTCTGTAGCCTTCTTCCTAAAGGTAAAAAAAAATATGTACAAAGCTTGCTAATAAGGGAGGAATGCACTTAAAATTTTCTGGAAGATGTTCAGATGTCATGACTTTTTTTTCTCATATCTTTACTATGGTGATCATTCATTCTTGCTGCTGTCACCTTTTCAGCTAGAATATGTTTACACAAAACACATCATTTATTTTGCAGTGTAGATGTAGCACCCTGATGTTTAGGCAGGGTTGTTATTAAATTTATTTGCCAAGTGATAGTTGCCTTGGCCAATTGTTAGGGGGTCAATTGATTTTGCCCTAATTCTGGAATTGCTGCACTTCTCTCTTCTGTCACTAGATGGCCGGGTGTCTGATGATATTAGATAAGACAAGGGCATTGCAAGGACAGATTAGCAATGAATGGGGCGTCTCAGCCACTGGGCAGGGATTTTCTTGGGTCCCTTGGCCTGCTGGGAGAACCTATTTATTTGGGTGGAGTCAGGTGATTGGGGTTTTGTGCCACATTGACGGCTGTCTGGGTGGATGTGTGTCGTATTGCCCTGGGCAGCTAGGCCAGAAACCTAAGGCCTATGCCAGGGACATCTGGCTGCTAGGCGATCTGAGAACCTATCCAGAAGTAGTAAATGGTTGGGACTGCGGGCTTGTAGTTCAACCAGTAGTAATGGTTTCGCCGGCCTGGGAACCAGTCATGGTCGGAGGTAGATGGGAAGCTATCGCCACAAAGGGACCATCCACCTTACTACCGGAGACCACATTGAGTGAGCTGAGACCAGTACAAGAGCAGACTTCTTGCCAGCCAGGGACGTTGAAGAAGTGGGAAAGCATCAGCAAGTGCCAAGTCAGGGACCCAGCGGGACAGCAGAGGTGACGCTTATGGAGTTCCAAGCCAGGGACCTAACGTGTCAGCAGGGGTGAAGCTTGAAGAGTATCTAAGTGCCAAGTGCCAGGGACCCAGCAGGGAAGCGGGGGGATGTTTGAGGAAGATACTGAGTGCTACAGTGAAAGAGCTCAGGGGATCCAGTGGCTAGTGGATCTGAAGTCTAGTGAGAGGAAATGGCAGCTCGTTGAGTGAAGACCCACAGTGAGTCAGTGTGGGGTAAAGAGAACTGTTCATGTTGCAGATAGTTGAATAACTTCACCGTTAGTAACAGCTACAAGATTGTTGCCATTTACATAACAATACCACCTGCCACCCGCAATTTACATAACCATAGCGCCTGCCGCCCACAATTTACATAGCAATATCTCCTGCCACCCACAATTTACATAACAATACAGCCCACAATTTACATATTAAACATGTACATACACAGAGCAAACAGCATTAATGACTCACTGGGCTGGGCCTACCTCAAGGTAAGGTAAGGGCTTGGAGCTACAGCTCCAATAGCCCCTATATTAATCTTGCCCTGCTCCCCAACCATACTTCTGAACAAAGACTTCAGAGATTAATTAGATCAAGCAAATATTCAAAACTCAGTGATAGTCCTGGATTTACTGGATTCTTTTAAACAGTAATAAGCAGAAGCAATCAACACAGTGAGCTAGAAGAGTCATTAGAGTCCAGAAAATATAAATAGTCTAGCTGCAAAACATACTGCCTCTCTGCATAGATAGGTAGTTGGAACCTGGTGCTTTTCTGAAGGCAACACTTCCTAAAGCCTGTGCCCATAGTACCACCTGCTCCGCAGCTACACTACACTCTCCGCCTGAGTAACCTATAGTAACCTAAATGAAAAAAGTGGCACCCCTGTACGCAACACAGCCACGAACCCTGCACTCTGTACACAGTGCACCCCTGAACCCTGCACTCTGTATGTAGCACACCCCTAAACTCTGCACTCTGTATGCAGCACAACCATGAAACCTACCCTCTCTATGTAGCGCACATTTCTGGTATTTAATGCCCCTTTAAGACCCTCCCACTGTTAGTGCAGGAGGTGATACCGCTGCCTTCTGAATGTGTTTTTCTCCCAACCAAATAGGAATTTTGGGTTTAAATACTTTGTCACAACCGCAAGTCAAGCATTTGACTTGTGGCTGCTGCTCAGCCATATTGAGCTTGATGAGCAAGTTTGATGGACAATGCTTCCTGTGAAACCTGGCATGTCAAGTAAAAACTGCTGCACTATGAGGCTAAGCATCGAGACCATGGCAATGTGTACTCACCCAACCAGCTGCTACTGTATGTTCATTTAGATCAGGGGTCTCAAACTCAAATTGCCTGAGGGCCACATGACAAGTTTTCATATCTCATGGGGGCCGCACGCAAACTTTTAAAACTTCAAAAGCAATAAACTATACCAGCAATAATATACTATACTATACCCAGCACTAGTGTCAGCAAACGCATTATTAACCCCCAGCACTGGTGTCAGCATACGCATTATACCCAGCACTGGTGTCAGTAAACGCATTATTAACCCAGCATTGGTGTCAGCAAACGCATTATTAACCCCCACCCATACTGCACAAATAGCCACACACTGCACACATAGTCCCACACTCCATAAACTACCCCCCACACTCCATAAAATACCACACACACTCCATAATTACCCCCACACTGCACAATTACCCCCCAAACTGCACAATCATCATACACACTGCATAACATACCCCCCACACTGCACAAATTTCTACCCCAGTCACCCCACTAAGGACTTTGCCTCAATGTGATGGCTCACTCACCTCTCCTGGCAGTCAGGATCATCTGCCTCCCGAGTCCTCTCCTCCTGGCTTCCATACAGGCCTAGTGACAGGGGACCCAGAGAACACAATCTCCCGCCCTGAGGTGGCAGCAGGACCCTGGTTTGGGGCTCTGGTCGATTGTCAATGCCTAGGTGGGTGGATTGATGAGCGGATCGATGAGCGGATCGATGAGCGGATCCTTCCTCCGCTCCTTCCTCTGCTCTGTTCTCTCTCTGGGCTGCAGCAGCGTGCAGCGGAGAGGACAGAAGAGATGGAGAGGTAAAGCTCTTTGGCGCCTCCCCCTCTGTGGTGCCTGGGTGCAGTTAAAAAAGACGTCCTGGATAGAGGTCGACCGATATGGGTTTTTCTCTGGCCGATGCCGATATTTAGAAATCGGGGCGGCCGATGGCCGATATATGATGCCGATTTTTGTGGCCGATATTTTAGGCCGATTTAAAAAAAAAAAAAAAACCTCACTCACTCCACTCCTCCCTGCTTGCTCCTGTCACTCTACCACACACTTGATGTCCTCAGTACAGATGGCACTGGTTGGCTGTGGCAGGTGGCACTGGTTAGCTTAGGCAGGTGGCACTGGTAGGTGGCACTGTCTGTCACTGGCAGGTGGCACTGGCAGGTGGCACGTGGCACTGATTGTCAGGTGGCACTGATTGGCACTGACAGATGGTACTGGCAGGTGGCACTGATTGACAATGGCACTGGCAGGTGGCACTTATTGGCAGTGGCACTGGTTGGCACTGGAAGGTGGCACTGGCAGGCATTGGCAAGTGGCACTGGTTTGGAACTGGCAGGTGGCACTGGTTTGGAACTGGCAGGTGGCACTATTGACACTGGCAGGTGGCACTGATTGGCGTGGCACAGGCAGGTGGCACTGATTGGCATGGCACTGGCAGGTGGCATTGATTGGCAGGGGCACTGGTTGGCAGTGGCACTGGCAGGCACTGGTTGGCGGTGGCACTGATTGGCGGTGGCAGGTGGCACTGGCAGATAGTACTGGTTGCAGGTGGCAGGTGGCACTGGCAGACTGGTTGGCACTGGCAGGTGGCACTGATTGGCAGTGGCACTGGCAGCTGGCACTGACAGATGGCACTGATTGGCACTGGCAGGTGGCACTGGCAGGTTTCACACTGAGCGGAGTGTAACCGTGTGTGAAACTGACAAGGAGCTGTCCACACTCAGCGCTTGATGCTTGTGTGAAGCTGACACGTAGCACAGAGGAGAAAGACAGAGGGATCTGTCAGAATTGAGGTTGATGTCGGGGTGGGCGGGACCCGGCCGGGGTGGGTGGGACCAGCAGCTATCAAACACCAGCCAATGACTGGGCTGCTTAAGAAAAGGGGCGGGCCCGCCCAGATCCCATTGGCTGGTGTTTGATATTGGCCGGGTCCTGCCCACCCCGGCCGGGTCCCGCCCACCCCCAACATAAACCTCAAATCTGACAGATCCCTCTGTCTCTCTCCTCCTGTTACGTGTCAGTTTCACACAAGCATCAAGCGCTGAGTGTGGAGAAGGGAGGAGGAACGGCGGCAGGGCTATATATCGGCCTAATGGCCAAATATCGGTCGACCTCTAGTCCTGGATCGGCCCTGCCTGCGGGCCATTTTTAACCGGTCCGCGGGCCGCAAATGTCCCGTGGGCCGGTACTTTGAGACCCCTGATTTAGATGTAGGTGGCCAGGGAGTGGTTCTGTTTAATCATACTCTTTTAGGTTACTCCCACTATTAGACACAATAGGAGGTTGGCAACCCTGGGAAGGTCTCCTATGCACTTTCCCCCTTCTCTGTCCTTATAGGCCAAGCCAAATTCCTTGTATGGGCTGAATGCTTCTCCCAAAGCACCCTTGAGTACTAACTGTTGTTCCTCTATTGCGATCCCCTTCTAGCAACCCCAGAAGTCTCACCCTCACCCGCAGCTATGCTGTTCTAAATGAGCTGGCATGCCCCAATTTCTTAAGCAGCTTGTTTACCATAGATTCAGTCAGTGCTGGCTGATCAATGGTGAACACCCACTCCTCTCCAAAAGGTCCAGTTGATGTCATCTGGGCATTAGATCTCTTATGGGCTAATCAGATGAATACCATGGTCTATACTCAGGTTTATCCAGACATCCAATATACACATTATATGATCTAGCTTAGAGCAGGGTGCCTAATGCACAGGAAAAGATACAATCTTAATCAAGGCAGAAGGAACATTTCAATTGTCTATAAAAATCAGTTGAGATATTTTGTGGTAGCTTGCTGCTACTTTCCACCCCCCACAATCCACCGACCCATCACTTGCCAACAGGAATGTGCAAGAGGCAGGAAGATCCAAAGCTTTGCCTGTCAGCATGGTCAAGCACTCTGCCATACAAACAGGATATGAAAAATCAATGCATGCTTGTGTTTCTCTACAGAAGAGTTATAGAGGGAGAGGGTGTTGTTAAGAGGTTGATATAAAGATATATGGTAATTCCAAGCAACAGAATACAGAGAATTAAGTGAATATTATATGATGACTCAATACTATTTGAGCTCATGTAAGCTACTATTGATCAGTAATGGAAAAATGTCAATCAACAGCCAAATGCAATACGAAATATGAATTCTAATGGTTCTCTACATTCTCAGGTTTCACAAGTTATATTTGTTAGGCACATTTGATTACTAAGATGTATTTGGAGGGAGTGATTCATTCATCCTTACATCCTTACAAAAGGATAAAGTCATGAATAATGAAATAATCTTATACAATAATGTACATTTTATTGGACATATTTATATAAATGGTCCAGTGATGGACTTGAATATTTAAACTCACGGCATAAAGTTATATAAAATGGGCACTTAAGCTGCCATATTAAAAACAAAGGAATTAAGATTTTCTACTATAATATATAATTATCGAACTAGGAGGAAATATAAAAGCAAACAAGAGGTTTTACCAACTTTGGTTGAGAACGTTTTTGTGACATTCACAATTGTCCAATACTGGTAATACTGGCATTGTCAATAACTGGAGATCCTCAGGATTGTATGTTGTTATCATGCTACTCTAGATGCAACTATTTGTATATACTTTGTCCTTTCCTTCAGTAGCTGTCTCATGTGATGGCTATTTCAGTTTAAACTAAAATCTAATACAGTAACTATACTTTTAAGTATAGTGCAGTATAATAGTCCTTATAATAGTATAATATAATATAATAGTATAATATAATATAATATAATATAATATAATATAATATAATATAATATAATATAATATAATAGTATAATAGCCCTTTCCCTTCTGCGCACTGGTTTTGATTGATCAACTTGGTACATTCAGCTTGTCCATTAACGATTTAAACCATGTATGGCCAGCCCAACTTTGGGAAATTTCAGATGCAGACATACCTTGTTTTGATAGCCACAGCCTTCCCTGGGCCACAGTTCTTTTTGCAACCCTCACCCAAAAAGTTATGTTCTATAGAAATGAATAGGGTCGTCTCAGGAGATGTCCCTATTCATTTGCTATGGAACACATTGGTGCAGGAATGGCAAGTGGGGAGGAATGAATGCTGTGCAAGATTTAAAAAAAGAACATGTCTGCATAAAGGTCTGACATTTTGTACCAGGAATGGTGAAGGGCGATGCTATAGTGCACATGACTGGAAAGTCCACCTGTATATTAAAGTACGTGACTCTTTTTTAGGTAAGGTATGGGTAATCCCCTGCCATTTTTCAAAACATTGGATTTGTCCTCTCTGTAGAGAATTCATTTTCATACACTGTTTCAGAGGCATTACAGGAAGTGAGAAGAAAGTGAGGGAAACATCACATAGTTTTTAGTTGTCAAGGAAGGATGGGATATAAGGTTTCCCCTCTATTCCCATTCTGAACGGGAATAGGAATGGAATGTCCCATCACTTTTGGTACCAATAACAGTGATCATCAGGACAACTACAGAGGGTGAATTTCCCCAATGGATTCTAACCTATCCCTAAGCTACCTAAATTACGTTTGGGCTTTAGATACACTTTATTTGTATTTCAACACGTTATATAGACTTTAAAATTATTCTGTCTCTTTAGACAAAAATGTAAGAAATGCCTGTAACAAAACACAGGTAATATTTACCTATCCTGCTGCCCACCCTGCCAGTCCTCACTCTCTTGAAGTGCTACCCCTAGCTAAAGAATATTCTGTATCCAACACATCCTGGTGCATTGGATGGCTTTTCAGACACTGTGTTCTGTATTCTGTGCTCTGGCTCTACATCATTACAGGACATAGAAGCAACATAGAATTGTAGTAATGTAGGGACATGCAGATACAACCACAGCACTAAGCTAAACATGTGTTGAAAAGAGGCTTGAATTAACATGTTTATAGATAAATATAATGGTGTCTGTCATTCAGCCCCTGAAAAAACTGTAAATACAATACATACCACACAGAAGGGGACAATAAAAAGTAGGGGCTGCTCGAATGACAGTAAACACTAATTGAGTAGTATCAAAAACAGTAATTTATTAATTATTAATAAAACATGGAAGTAAATGGAAGTGACAAATACTAGACTAGCCCAAATCATTAAATGACAAGCCACACTGGACTAGCCAAAAAACAGCACTAAGCAGTGGACCAGTGGCTCCAGTGTGTTGAATGCTGACCATTTGTCAATAGTAGAGAGGGAAGATCAACAGTAGAAAAGGTAAATATTCCAGAAGCAATAGAGTCAGTTTAAGAGAGAATCTCCTTTGCAATATATACAGGGTTCCAAATGAACCATACACCCACCAGCTAGGAGCTTGCAGAGGAATTGGGCACAGTGGCATCTGCTACTTTAACAATATGGGGTCTTCTCTCAATGGTTTTTGCAGCCATTTTTCTGATTCTACTAACCAATGTTCAGAGGTGTCCAGTCAAGATGAAAATAAAAATATACATGTAACGGAGTGTCCACTTACTCACCATGCTCAAATGCAGGGGTAGGCCGCTTGAACTCCTTTTCCCACAACTCTCGGGTTACCTGAGCACCCCCATACTGGAAAAAAATTTCTTCTTCCCTTCCTCAGCAGCTCAGAGAGACCATGGAAGATGAGGAAGATTGACCTGTACTCAGGTGTTCCACTAAAAGAACTGCAGCCGAGCCAGAGCCTAATAGCATGTACAGTAGCTTCTCCAAAAGACCCAGCTACTGTGAGGAGCACCTTCCTGATTGCTATCAGAATACTGTAGTTTTAGTGTGGATGCGCTTCATCCTCAGGCCTTGGATCCTTCTAGATGTTTACCTGTATTACCAGAGCTACTCTGGACCTTACCGGGAGTGACATTTTATGAGGATAATCATAAGTAGCTGTGTTTTGTACTTTATTTACTGAAGTAATAATTTTTTGTTGTTATATAGTCTTATAGAGACTATGCTATGACTTTGCTCTTCTTTCCTTCCTCAGCAGCTCAGAGAGACCATGGAAGATGAGGAAGATTGACCTGTACTCAGGTGTTCCACTAAAAGAACTGCAGCCGAGCCAGAGCCTAATAGCATGTAGCTTCTCCAAAAGACCCAGCTACTGTGAGGAGCACCTTCCTGATTGCTATCAGAATACTGTAGTTTTAGTGTGGATGCGTTTCATCCTCAGGCCTTGGATCCTTCTAGATGTTTACCTGTGTTACCAGAGCTACTCTGGACCTCACCGGGAGTGACATTATATGAGGATAATCACAAGTAGCTGTGTTTTGTACTTTATTTACTGAAGTAATGATTTTTTGTTGTTATATAGTCTTATAGAGACTATGCTATGATGCCATGTTACCCTGACTATGCCACAGAGACAATGCAGTGAAGAGTCCATGTTTGTGCAGTTGTCATAATTTCATTTGTTTTGTATTGTTCCAGAGAATGCATGCTCTTCCTCATTATGACCCTGTTTTGTATTGTTTATTCCAACTTTGCACCTGTTTAGTAAACTTGTTTAGTAAGCTGCAATTTACAGTTATTCTCTGTCTGGTCTTTTTGGCCGATTACCCATCCTGTTACACACAAACTGCAAATGCTGAGCTTTGCTGCTGTCTAATATCTACATCTATTTCATAGCATACTTTTTGAAATTGTTGTAAGAAATGCCAGATTTGCCCTTAACAGTTTCAGCAGATGTCAGTAAACATGAGAAGGCAGCATTAAGTGTGGCAAGGAGAGGTCAGCTAATAATGTTCACAGTGCTGTTATTCAGCCTGCAGTATCTGCGTGCTAGCAGTGTCTGTCTGCTATTAACAGGAAATCATCCCCATTTCTTCCATGCAGATGGAGAACATTTACATTTTACCTCCAGGACTTCTCAATAACAGCAAAGCAAGCTGCTAGTCTTTAGATAACAACCGGCTGTAAGATGTGAAAGCTGTGCACCTCCACCTTATACTCATTCCCATCCATGAATTCACGGACTGGGCTTTTTACATTAAGGCAAGATTAAGATTTCCTAGACGTACACAATAAATACCCACAATATACAACATTTATGCAATATGGCTGAATAGACATTTTCAAATTTAAAAAATTGAGCTAGGTAATACAAGCTAAGAAGACCATTTTGCTATGGTTTATCTGCATGAAGTAATCATTTCAATGAAAGAACTAGTCCACCCAAAAGTGTTGTTTTAGTTATAGGTAGAACCATAGGTGTGCACATGTGGTGTGCGTGGTGTGCCTGGGCACACCCTAATCACCCTGTGCGGTACATATTCCCCCTGCTGCTAGCCCCCCCCCCCCTTCCCCTGCAATGCTGCTAGCTTCCTTCTTCTCCTCTCCTGCTGGCTGCTGGCACACAGGGGGATGTTTCAGGATCAAGAGACGGAGAAGGGGCCAGTAAATATGTAATTTATTAGCCCTTTCCTTTTCTGAATGAACACAGCTAGTGATCAGTACCGATCACTCACTATTCATAACCAAAGTATAGTAAACTTTGCTTCAGTTTGTGAATGAACAAGAAGTCGCTCAGCACAGAGCACTTCCCATTCATTCACTGTCCAGTGCAGCTGAGGCTGCAGAGAATTGGACTGGGGAATCTCTGTCCTCAGCCCCCTCCTTTGTCTAAAAACCCCTGATATTTCAGCAAAGCCCCCCAATGGGGCTCCTAAAAGACCGTAAAAAATAATAATAAATAATATTGTAAAAAATTATGCAAAAAAATTAAATTGTAAAATATAATAAAATAAAAAAAATAAAAAAACTACTGACACCAATCCCTGCCCTACTAACAGCGTCCACTGCTCTAGTGACATGGTCCTCTGCCCTATGGACTGACACCATCCACTGTTCTACTTATACCAAACTCTGCCCTACTGACACATCTACTGCTCTACTGACTGACACCATCCATTGGCATGCTGACACCAACGTCTACCCTACTGACACATGCACTGCTGTACTGACTGACATCATCCAATATCCACTGTAAAAAAAAATAAAAAACTACAGACACCAATCTTTGCCCTGCTGACACCAATCTCTGCCCCACTGATATGTCCACTGCTCTACTGACACTGTCCATGTATTAATACGTTACAAAATGTTTGCTTACATTTATTTTTAAGAGTGTGTGTGTGTATGTACAGTATCTCACAAAACTAAGTACACCCCTCATATTGTATTATATCTTTTCATGTGACAACACTAAAGAAATGACACTTTGCTACAATGTAAAGTAGTGAGTGTACAGTTTGTATAACAGTGTAAACTTGTTGTCCCCTCAAAAAAACTCAACACACAGCCATTAATGTCTAATGTCTAAACCGCTGGCAACAAAAGTGAGTACACCCCTAAGTGAAAATGTCCAAATTAGGCCCAAAGTGTCAATATTTTGTGTGGCCACCATTATTTTCCAGCACTGCCTTAACCCTCTTGGGCATGGAGTTCACCAGAGCTTCACAGGTTGCCACTGGAGTCCTCTTCCACTACTCCATGATGGCATCACAGGGCTGGTGGATGTTAGAGACCTTGCGCTCCTCCACTTTCCATTTGAGAATGTCCCACAGATGCTCAATAGGGTTTAGGTCTGGACACATGCTTGACCAGGCCATCACCTTTACCCTCAGATTCTTTAGCAAGGCAACGGTTGTCTTGAAGGTGTGTTTGGGGTCATTATCATGTTGGAATACTGCCCTAGTCTCCGAAGGGAGAGGGATCATGCTCTGCTTCAGTATGACACAGTACATGTTGGCATTCATGGTTCCCTCAATGAACTGTAGCTCCCAGTGCCGGCAGCACTCATGCAGCCTGAGACCATGACACTCCCACCACCATGCTTGACTGTAGGCAAGACACACTTGTCTTTGTACTCCTCACCTGGTTGCCACCACACACGCTTGACAGTATCTGAACCAAATACGTTTATCTTGGTCTCATCAGTTTACAGGACATGGTTCCAGTAATCTGCTTGTCTTCAGCAAACTGTTTGTGGGCATCATCTTTAGAAGAGGCTTCCTTATGGGACGACAGCCATGTAGACCAATGTGATGCAGTGTGCGGCATATGGCCTGAGCACTGACAGGCTGACCCCCCACCCCTTCAACCTCTGCAGCAATGCTGGCAGCACTCATACATCTATTTCCCAAAGACAACCTCTGGATATGACGCTGAGCACGTGCACTCAACTTCTTTGGTCGACCATGGCGAGGCCTGTTCTGAGTGGAACATGTCCTGTTAAACTGCTGTATGATCTTGGCCACCATGCTGCAGCTCAGTTTCAGGGTCTTGGCAACCTTCTTATAGCCTAGGTGCTCCTTATGTAGAGCAACAATTATTTTTTTCAGATCCTCAGAGTACTTTGCCATGAGGTGCCATGTTAAACTTCCGGTGATCAGTATGAGAGAGTGAGAGTGAAAACACCAAATTTAACACAGCTGCTCCCCATTCACACCTGAGACCTTGTAACACTATTGAGTCACATAACCCTGGGGATGGAAAATGGCTAGTTGGACCCAATTTGGACATTTTTACTTAGGGGTGTACTCACTTTTGTTGCCAGTGGTTAAGACATTAATGGCTGTGTGTTGAGTTATTTTGAGGGGACAGCAATTTTACACTGTAATACAAGCTGTACACTCACTACTTTACATTGTAGCAAAGTTTCATTTCTTCAGTGTTGTCACATGAAAAGATATAATAAAATATTTACAAAAATGTGAGGGGTGTACTCACTTTTGTGAAATACTGTGATATGTGTGTATGTATGTTTGAGCTTTGGGGTGCACACCCTAATGCAAAAGGCTGCACACGCCTATGGGTAGCACCCTAACAATTTGTGTAACTCCGTAGCTTCTTTAATATATTGGATATTAAAACAGTGAGATCTCCTTGCGATGATTACTGACTCTCTGTTCATTTGAGGATCTCTGGTGTTCCCACCTACCTTTAAATATTTCAGCATCTCTTGCTTCATTCTACATAATTGAAAGTAAATTACAAAAATCCAACAGGGGGAGTAGGAAGCCAGTTGTAATGGCTATAGCAGGTTCATAGCATAGAGTCTCCAAGAAATACAAGGAACTCGCAGGCGGTTTAAACTGTTACCAAACCCATTTGGGAACAATTCTTATCAAATAGCTACTTACGTTATCTGTTCATTTATTTTGTTTACACTCCTTTCCTTTTAGTACATTTGTTTCTGTGATGGCTCCTTTTACAAGCAAGGTCTCTATGGAGCCACCACAGCATGCACCCCACCTTCCCTGACAGTACACAGAGACATTCAGCCCCTCTGTGCTTAATACAAACAATTTTATGGTTACTAAAATTGTGTTTCTATCTATACTATGTGATTATATATATATTGATGATGCTCTTATTTTACTGCAAATTCACCAGACAGGGATGACTGAAAACAATAAACTCTGCCGTATATAAATACCTGAAGATCTTGCTGCCAATCACCTAGGCTTAATACCGATGTGTGCATTTTATGCGTGTTTACGAAACGCGTGAAAAACACATGTCGTGCTTGCGGTACCATTCAGTTTTAATGGCACCCCAAAAGCAAGCAGATGCACATTTTTTCCACGTGGAAAAATTCTCAACAAACAAGTGCTTAAAACGCACAAAGCTCAATGCTCCAAAAGCTGCATGAGCTACTTTGGTGCATTTGTCGTGTGTAGAATAGTCGTGCATACAGCATGAAAACGTGCACAAAACGTACATAAATGCATTGCACGTTTAAATGTGAACGACACCTCAGGATTGCTGTATTTGGGGTTCCATTAACAGTGAATGGCACCACAAGTGTCACATTTTTTTTGCACATTTTGTAAATGTGAACATTTGTACTCATTTACATAAAGCATGACAGGTGCCCTATTAACATGTGAAATTAGAGTTTTTAAGAGAAAACTACTTTAAAATATTCCTCCACTCATGGTTCTGATTATGTTTTATTATCACTCTAGAAAGGAATAACATGGTTCATTTATCAACCTGTATTTATGTAAATATGTGGAAATCTTTTGAAAATCCACCAGCAAGTTTGTGTACACATTCATTTTTACACTAATGTCCAGTGGATTTTGTACATGATGTTTTTATAAGCACGGATAAAATGACTCGTGCTAAATGTAATACATTTCACGTCCCTAGATCTCCCAGTATTACTTTGCAATATGACATCATTCTGAAAATGTTCATTGTCCCTCCTGTCTAAAATCTGTATAACAGTGTTTTCAGAGATTTTTCATACTCCTTTTGTATGATGCAGTTCTGATATTTTATACCTTTTAGTGTAAAATATCAGTCTGAGAAATTTCATCTGTTTTAGCTGTATTACATCATTCTAGGAGTATACTACTATATGTTTATGAGATCATTCTGGGTAAGGTCATACACACATAAATTCAATCATTTTAATGTTTCTAAAGCCCATGTTGTATAATATAATAATGACAATTTACAGGTTTATACACTTAAACAGGTGATTAAACAAAATTCCAAAGCAATGCTGAAAAATGCAAACTAAAATGCTTCCCTCAACTGTGCTAAGTAGGCAGGGTATTGAATAGGAATGGGCCAAACATCCCCCTGTTCAGTTTGCAGCAAAACGTTCGGAACCAAATAACAAACCCTATGGAAGTCTATGGGACCCGAACTGGAAAAATCAAAAGTGCCCATTTTGAAGGCTTATATGCAAGTAATTGGGTATACAATGGTTATGGGGGTCCGGGTACTGCCCTGGGGGACATCAATGAAAAAAAAGTTTGTAAAAAACATGACTGATGCTTAAAGTGAAACCATCAAAATGAGAAATAACAATAAAACAAAAAATTTCCTTTAAATATAGTGCCTGGGGGTCGCCTTAGTCTGCCTGTAAAGTGGCAAATTTGTATCATTTATAGAACATGCTGCAGCAATAATGACATATATAAAAAATTACATTTTCCATCCAAGCTTTCTTTATTTTATAAACAACTTCTTGGGAAGCAAGTCTGTATGATGATGCCACAATTTAGTGCACTTGGAACAAGTTTAGAGATTTTTAGGATAAATTCTGGTGTCTCTTTTTCGCAGACTTTGGATAGAAGTAACAACTGCAGAAAAGTTGGGCTTTGGGTGTTGGTGGTGCCTTCACACCGTAACCCTATAGAGGTACTCTTGATGAAAGCAAGAATTGGCCTTGCTGTCAAAAATTGCAATGATATGCACCCGTCAAATAGGTGCAGAAAAATTCTTATTTGGGTGTCAGTGGTGCCTTCACACCATAACCCTATAGAGGTACTCTTGATGAAAGCAAGAATTGGCATTGCTGTCAAACATTACAATGATATGCACCTGTCAAACAGGTGCTAAAAAATTGGCCCTTGGGTGTTAATTGTGCCCATGAAACCTACACCAAAAAATTTCTTCCAGATGAAATCAACACCCACAAAGTTAGGCAACCTAGACAGTCTTTCAGAGATTTGAGATCCAGAAAGCACTTAATCAGCAACATCGGCATCAGGGGCTTGATAGCTGCTGCTAATCCAGGACAGATTCATTTTGAGAAATGTTAGCTGGTCCACGGAGTCTGTGGACAGACGTGCTCTCTTATCTGTCACAAAACCTCCGGCAGCACTGAATGGCCATTTGGAAAGGATGCTGGATGCAGAGCAGCCCAGCAGCTATATTGCATGTTGGGCAAGTTCTGGCCAGTGGTCTAGTCTCATGACCGCACTATACCATCATCCCTGTCAGTGGAAGCTGCTCAGAGGTCATTAATATAGTGGGGGTAGACCGGAAAGGTGAGGAGTGAGGAGGAGCAGAATTGCATTCCTTTTGTGTGTCTTTCAGGTGCTCTTGCCAATGGGCTCAGTGGTGGGAGGTTAAATGCCTTTTCAAGCATGTGGTACCCAAATGTCTGGTGTTTTTGCCATGCTTGTTGTGCTTGAGGCAAAGTTTGCAAACTGCAACAGTGCGATCAGCTGCACAGGTGCTAAAAAAGTCCAAACAGCTGAGCTGTGGGAAGTTGGCCGGGAGATAACAGCTCCACAATCTGGTGGAATAAGGTGGCTGCTCTCTTCTCTTCCATGATGGCTGCCTGTTTGAGGTTGTGCCTCACCCTCACTTTCCTCCTCTGCTCTACCAGGCACCCAAGTCGCATCAGTGACCTCATCATCATCATCATCATCATCATCCCCTCCATCCTCATTTTCACTGGAGACAACTTGGCAATACACTGTGGCTGGGGGAACATGACTGCTAATTTGTTGCTTACAAGTGTTCTTCCATCTCGGTAGGGCTCATTTTCCCACCTTCCTAAACCTCAGAACCAAGATTGGAACCAAGTAATGGCTGTGCATCATCAAGGAGCAAATGGCTGATGCTGTGTTCAAATAACTCACCTAACTCCTCCATGCCTGATGCTGGGGCTATGGCAGGAATAGCTGTGGACAAAAAGGCAGAATAAACCACTCCGGCAGCTGCAGTGGACTGCGCACTAGTCTCTGCATGGGTGACAGGATGAGGAGGATGATGATGGTTTGGTAAGCCAGTCCACCACTTCTTCTGCATGCTGTGGCTGGATGGCATGGACAACATTACTAAACAGAGGAAATGATGCTCTGCCTGAGGACAGACCACGTCCACCTTTGCCTGTGGCCACCTCACAGTACCATGGGAATGTCTGCCTCTCAGACATGATGGGGGGGCACCTTTTAACAAAATGTAATAAAGATGTGGAAATTTGTATGTGTATGCACTTTAATCAATGGAAAGTAGTGTTTGGTGCAGTTTAACTTGAGTACTCACTACACAAACTCCACTGACACACTACAATATACTGCAGTAAAACTGCACTGATGCACTGCAATATAATGTGGTAAATGTGCAGTAACGCACTGAAATATACTGTGCTAAACATGCAGTAACGCACTGATATATACTGCGTTAAACGTGCAGTAACGTGTTACTGTGTTAAACGTGCAGTAACACACTCAAATGTACTGCGTTAAACATGCAGTAACACACTGATATACAGTGGGGACGGAAAGTATTCAGACCCCCTTACATTTTTCACTCTTTGTTATATTGCAGCCATTTGCTAAAATCATTTAAGTTATTGTTTTTACACACACCACCTCATATTGACAGAAAAACACAGAATTGTTGGCATTTTTGCAGATTTATTAAAAAAGAAAAACTGAAATATCACATGGCCCTAAGTATTCAGACCCTTTTCTGTGACACTCATATATTTAACTCAGGTGCTGTTCATTTCTTCTGATCATCCTTGAGATGGTTCTACACCTTCATATGAGTCCAGCTGTGTTTGATTATACTGATTGGACAAGCCACACACCTGTCTATATAAGACCTTACAGCTCACAGTGCATGTCAGAGCAAATGAGAATCATGAGGTCAAAGGAACTGCCTGATGAGCTTAGAGACAGAATTGTGGCAAGGCACAGATCTGGCCAAGGTTACAAAAAAGATCTGCTGCACTTAAGATTCCTAAGAGCACAGTGGCCTCCATAATCCTTAAATGGAAGATGTTTGGGATGACCAGAACCCTTCCTAGAGCTGGCCGTCCGGTCAAACTGAGCTATCGGGGGGAGAAGGTCCTTGGTGAGAGAGGTAAAGAAGAACCCAAAGATCACTGTGGCTGAGCTCCAGAGATGCAGTCGTGAGATGGGAGAAAGTTGTAGAAAGTCAACCATCACTGCAGCCCTCTACGAGTCGGGGCTTTATGGCAGAGTGGCCCGACGGAAGTGCAAGACACATGAAAGCCTGCATGGAGTTTGCAAAAAAACACCTGAAGGACTCCAAGATGGTGAGAAATAAGATTCTCTGGTCTGATGAGACCAAGATAGAACTTTTTGGCCTTAATTCTAAGCGGTATGTGTGGAGAAAACCAGGCACTGCTCATCACCTGTCCAATACAGTCCCAACAGTGAAGCATGGTGGTGGTAGTATCATGCTGTGGGAGTGTTTTTCAGCTGCAGGGACAGGACGACTGGTTGCAATCGAGGGAAAGATGAATGCGGCCAAGTACAGGGATATCCTGGACGAAAACCTTCTCCAGAGTGCTCAGGACCTCAGACTGGGCCAAAGGTTTACCTTCCAACAAGACAATGACCCTAAGCACACAGCTAAAATAACGAAGGAGTGGCTTCACAACAACTCCGTGACTGTTCTTGAATGGCCCAGC
The DNA here is from genome assembly GCF_042186555.1 of Aquarana catesbeiana. NCBI lineage: Eukaryota > Metazoa > Chordata > Amphibia > Anura > Ranidae > Aquarana > Aquarana catesbeiana. The sequence continues at coordinate 277,359,335 of NC_133329.1, read as the reverse complement.
CAGAGCCCTGGCTTAAACCCAATTGAGCATCTCTAGAGAGACCTAAAAATGGCTGTTCACCAATGTTTACCATCTAACCTGACAGAACTGGAGAGGACCTGCAAGGAGGAATGGCAGAGGATCCCCAAATCCAGGTGTGAAAAACTTGTTGCATCTTTCCCAAAAAGACTCATGGCTGTATTAGATGAAAAGGGTGCTTCTACTAAATACTGAGCAAAGGGTCTGAATACTTAGGACCATGTGATATTTCAGTTTTTCTTTTTTAATAAATCTGCAAAAATGTCAACAATTCTGTGTTTTTCTGTCAATATGGGGTGCTGTTTGTACATTAATGAGGAAAAAAATGAACTTAAATGATTTTAGCAAATGGCTGCAATATAACAAAGAGTGAAAAATTTAAGGGGGTCTGAATACTTTCCGTCCCCACTGTATACTGCATTAAATGTGCAGTAACGCACTGATATATATTGTGATAAAAGTGCAGTAATGCACTGATATATACTGCATTAAACGTGCAGTAATGCACTGATATACTGTATACTGCATTAAACATGCAGTAATGCACTGATATGTACTGCCTTAAACATGCAGTAATGCATTTATATATACTGCGTTAATCTGCAGTAACACGCTGATATATACAGCGTTAAACATGCAGCAACGCACTTAAATATACTGCGCTAAACATGCAGTAATGCATTGGTATATACTGTGTTAAAAATGCAGTAACACACTGAAATATACTGCGTTAAACATGCAGTAACACACTGAAATATACTGCGTTAAACATTCAGTAACGCACTGATAAATACTGCAGTAAACATGCAGTAACACACTGATATATACTGCGTTAAACGTGCATGAATGCACTGATATATACTGCGTTAAATGTGCAGTAACGCACTGATATATTTTGCATTAAACATACGGTAATGCACTGATATATACTGCGTTAAATGTGCAGTAACACACTGATATATACTGCGTTAAACGTGCAATAATGCACTGAAATACACTGCAGATAACCTGCCCTGACAAATTAAACTGACACTAAAGTAACAATGAATGATCACACTACACTCACACTGAACTATTACTAGATTCACACTAAACTGATATTCTACACTGACAATAGAATCACAGTAGCACACTATAGCACACAAACTCACTAGCAGCACTGAACAGAGCCCTGTTCTATCTCTCTCCACGTCAATATCACACTGCAAATGGTTGCTATGGGGAGAATATTTTTATAGTGTGGGACGGGACTAAGAGCAATGTGCCATGATTGATAGAGTTATCATTACTTTCTCTAATCATGGCTCTGACAGTGCTCTGTGCCCTGATTGGGCAAAACTTTCATTGCTTCAGCCAATCAGGGCTTTCAATGCTTTGTGTGGTGGCATAGTGCATTGTGATCACTTAGCACAGTGTTGCCAACCTACCAGATTGAAATTATTTTATTTATTGATATATTATTAGTAGTATTATTATTAATTATTATATTTATTTTTGATATAGTAAGTAAGTAGCTCAGAGACAGGACAGGACAGGCAAGAAATTAGAATGGGCTGCACACACACATGAAATTGACTCTCACAGTGACACTGACAGTAGTGCGCAGCACAGATGATGACATCTCATCAACATGACATGTCCCCTCCAGAATCACAGTGACATTCTCTCTCCACACCAGGTGGTCCCTTCAGTCTACTCCGGTCCAAACAGCACTGGCAGTCCTGCTCACGACTTGCCTTTGTCTCGTCCCGCAGACCCACACATGAGGCTCCGGCCACTTCGCTCGGCTTCCTTGCACCATGACATCACATGACATGCTCAGGCACCACCTCCACCAAACCTATCCCCCACCAGCGCCACTGTAGCAGGCACTCAGATGGCCTCAGTCAACTCTGGACTGGAACAACACATGCGCAGTTCTGTGCCAGCCATCACGACCATATTTTTTACTGCAACCTTTTTCTTTTACTGGCATTTACTGGCAGGAGAAAAGTGGCCATTTTTTACTGGCTGCCAGTAAACATACTGACGGTTGGCAACACTGATTCAGCAGGCCGAACAAACAGTCGAACGCCCTGGTAATTTGGGTGATTGTTGAACGGGCGAACAGCCAATGTTTGGCCCGAACTCATGCTCGGGCTGAATCATTCACCCAACTCTAGTATTGAACATTCAGTTAAATTTCAGACCAATGAGACCTGGTAAGTAATCTTTGTGTTTTTTTGTTCTATTTCCAGTCTCACTTTATACAATGGCATAGATTTATTTTTCAGTTTGTCTGGACAGTATGGCCATTTGAAGTCTGAGCAGAATCAACAGACAGCTGAACTTTTCAAAAGGATGCAAAAGTTGAATTCATCATAGCTTTGCCTACAAAAGTAAAGTACATAGGATGTGTTTCCAGTCCTTTGAAGAGTAAGACAATGAGATTCCTATGCCCTGTCTTTGTGATGAAAATTTAACTATTCTGAGCAAGCATAAAGGAGTAGGGGGAGTCGATCTAAAGACTGTACTACTAGAGACAAAACAGGAGGGGTGAGGAGTTACAGGGGAACATACCAAAGCACAAAATAAACAGGCTGCTGCTACTTCCACCTCACATTAGTCGATACCACTATTCAATAATATAATGTAGTACATTGCAGCAATAATATAACACATAAAATGTGCAAAACAACACTCCACATCTGAAATATTTAGATTTCACTATTATAAACATAACATAAATTAGGTTAGGAATGTGGATGATTTTTGTTAGGACCTGACCAACACAAAACAAAGCACTGCAACAAACAATAGCAACGTTATTGTTTGTAGACATCTCAAATGATTCTCTTGGAGAACATTGAGCAATTCCACTGAATATGCAGGTCTTCAGAAGAGGAAGGCAACACTTCCAATACCTTACTTTTTGTAACAGAACAACCATGCATCAAGAGTAAACAGGGCAGATCCAAGTTTGTTCAGTTGGGTAGAGACTGGAAACATATATACATACGTCCAAAAGAGAATGATGAAGACCAAGATAAGTCTTTTGTAAACTTTAAGCATAATGGGGAAGTCCACAAAGACTTTAGGTCACTTCTGAAAAGATGAGAAGGCTTTTAATGTTCCTTATAAGTTGAACTAGCATTGTCTTTTTAGTTGGTTAAAAGAACTTCTTGACAAGTCCATTTTAGGAGGCTCTGCTTCCAGCTTGCAAGAAGAGGGATGTTCTTGAACAATGAATAGTGTAGATAACTCTAATGAGTTTCTTGGATTTTTTTGCTGTCGTTGGCTGCATCAGTTTGGGTCAGCGTGGACAAATCTGCAGCTAAGTTGCAGGTTAGGTCAAGACTCTATTGCAAGAATGTAGAATCAAAGTCTTTGGATCACCATCAACATAAGTGGAAGGATGTTACTGTTTTGCAGTTGACAGGTGTAGTTTCCAAGTTTACAGAACTAGCTTGAGGTTGCAGCTGGTCTTCTGTGAGCCACTATGTAGCATCTCCTGAAGTAGATAACTGTATACAGTCCATATAGGCTATCCCCATGAGTAAGCTCCATTGGGTGGAATGAATCACTTTGAGGGTCTGGCCTGGCGGAGGTCCAGGTTGAGACTGCCATTCACTATTGTACAGCAGATCTCGAATTGATGTGCGGCTCCTGGGACACTTAGTCAATTTCTACCATTGTCTGGAGCATAGACCACCTCCCTTCCTGGCCAGCACTCACAGGGGTGGACACAGGACTTCATTCTCATACAGCCTGAGCGGCTCACACACATATCCTTGGCTTGCAGTGTATACAGTCATTATTTATACAGTCCATGAACTGACGACTTTCAGCATTGTGGAGTAGCATATTATTCTAGGATTTCTGGTCATTTGTAGAATATGCAGGCTTGCTGCAGATGATGACAGTCTGGAGTCCAGACAGTCTTGGCTATTCCGACTAATGTGCTGCTGATGTACCTTCAGTACTCACAGGATGTTGTCACCCAGCAGAATCATGATTTTAGCATTGTTGTCAAGTGATGGGATGTAGTCACCTGACATGACATCTGAGTCAATAGTCTGTCACTCTGTAGTATGGAACTTAGATGGTGTGGTATAATGTGGGGGTTAAGCTTGATGGGTCGAGAGAACAACAAGCCTGTTACATCAATGATTAGTCACAGTAGTTTTGGGAGGTTGATGCGCTGAAAGAACGTCGGTGTCATGAGGAGCATCAGAGGTAACTGAGAGCCTGCTTCCCTGGCCTAAGATATATCTACAGTATAATTACATACTGAGCAAGTTCCGTTGGAGTCTGCCTGCTCAGCGGGGAATCTGTCTGCTGATCCTTGCTGAGCAGATGAATGGCTAGTCCATGTCTTCTCCGCTTATGCAGAGCAGACATAGACACAGCCTGCTCTCCTCCTCTATGGGTGGTCAGATGTAAATGGACCACCTGTCCATTCACACCCACTGCCATCCGATTCGCCAGGATCGGATCAGCCATGTCGGTTGACACCCGCTGCTTCATAGAGGAGACTGATGGGTCTGATCGGATCTGCCTAAACTGAAAGGCAGACCCGATCAGTCTGCCTGTGTGAAAGGGCCCTTATTGTGCTCTGAGGTCTTCTGTATTTTCAGGACTGATACTGTCTACATCACTCGCAGTCACAGCTTGTTCTAAAACCCTCAATTTTGCTTCTGCGGCTGTTTCTGCCTTAATTTATGCTGTGCTTTCTACAAAGGCATCTTGCACCTTGGCACCCCATACCTCTGTATGAGTCTAATAAGTGTGCAAAATGGAAAAAGTCTAGAATTCGCTGCACTCCTCTATCTTTATTTTAGCATCCTAACAGTATCACAGGCGCAGGAACAATAGATGGTAGCGCGTTTCGAGCTAAAAACCAGCGCTTACTTAAAACCTTAATTTCTTTCTGCTATCCCGAGCCTAATAAGTGGTTCACTAAGTGATGAGCACCTTGAATAGTATAATCTTGAAAGTCCTTTAGTATGTCTGGTAGATGTTGAACAATGAGCTGTAGTTTATCTGAATTGTGGTATCTTGCTATCTGTTTGTGACTTAGGTGCTAATATGAATTCCTTGTTGGGAATAGTGAAGCTATATAGCTCTTGAATTGACTTCTTTGTATTAATACTTTATAGAAGAGAATAACATTTGTCAGTCTCTTGTAGCTTTTATACATTTTTTAGCTTTTCAAGCACACTGTTTTGCTGTTGTGCATCTCACTTCATCCTATACCTCATATCATAAAAAATATAATTTCGACCTTGTTAGCTTTATAAATTTCTTTAAACTACAAGGAAGGTTTAATTATGTGTTTGAGTAAAGCAGATACCTGTCCCAAATCAGCTTCATTTTAAGGATCAAGTAAATGCACAGATCCTTGCTGAGATATATTGCTGTATGTGTGCTGTGTAGCTATATCTGTTTACAGGTAATACAGAAATCAGGTGCTAGAGCAGGGCAGAAATCAATCACAGTCTATCACAACACAGCAATTCCAGCAGCAGGGATAATTCTCTTTATTGTCCTGTGACAGCCAATGATCCATTCCCCCACTCAGCCAGAAGCCTTGTGGGTTGAACAAAAAAAAACTGACAGCTCCAGTTGGAACAGTCCGACGTAGTACAGCAATCTCCCCCTGCTGAGCTGTTCTGTTCTGACAGGGGCACGGCCCCCCCACCAGAACACTCTGGTCAGCGATCTTAGTCATTGGCTGAGAGCGCTGATTGGGAGCCGGTCTGCTGCGGGTTTTCCAGCTGACATACACACGGGCCGAATTTCAGACGTTTTTATTAAACCAGCAGATGTCTCCCAACATTAGGCCTGTGTGTACTAGACATTACTCTTAGATTACCCCCAAGGAAAATGAGCAATATACTATTCATCAGCTGGGGGCACACTTTTATTACTGCCCAGAGCTAGGCTTTAAATAAGATTGTACAAAGTGGTATAATATGTGGCGCTTACTAAAAAATGATATTTAAAATCAACTAAAAATGTAAAACCAAGTATAATGGAGATTCAATACGGAAAATCCAAATACCGTATATACTCGAGTATAAGTCGAAATTTTCAGCCCCTTTTTTGGGGCTGAAAGTGCCCCCCTCGACTTATACTCGAGTCACCGCCGTCTGCCTACATGATCAGTGTGTCATTCAGGCAGACGGCGGCCAGCGTGTGCTACATAGCACTCGGCAGCCTCTCACTGTTCAAAAGCTGCGCCTCCTCGTCTGTGATAGGTACTCAGTGTACAGCCTATCACGGACATTCTCTCATCCTCGTCCGTGGTATGAGGATGAGAGAATGCCCGTGATAGGCTGACTGCTGACTGCTGGGAAATGGAGTTTTCTGCCTATCATGGATGAGGAGGAGGCGCGGCTTTGGAACAGTGAATGGCCGCCGCACACGCTGATCGGTGCAGAGCGGCCCACGGAGGATGCACAGGACACAGGTAGGATGCACACAGACACATGCACACAGACACATGCACACAGGTACATATACACATGACACATGCACACATACACAGCACACAGGTACACATACACAGGTACATGACACATGCACACATACACAGGACACAGGTACATGACACATGCACATATACACAGGACGCAGGTACATGACACATGCACATATACACAGGACACAGGTACATGACACATGCACATATACACATGACACATGCACATATACACAGGACACATGACACATGCACATATACACAGGACACATGACACATGCACATATACACATGACACATGCACATATGCACAGGACCCATGACGCATGCACAGGACCCATGCACTGGACAAAGGGAGGTATACAGCTGCAGATGGGCATTGTTGATCCCCTTTTTTCCACTTACAGTAGCTGCTGCATTTCTCACCCTCGTCTTATACTCGGGTCAATAAGTTTTTCCCATTTTTTTGTGGTAAATTAGGTCCTCAACTTATACTCGGATCGACTTATACTTGAGTATATACGGTAATAATTGTGTCTTACAATTAATCTTCCATCACATTGTGTAACCAAAGATTATGATGAACCATTGTTACATCAAAGAATGAATCCAAAATACCCCACTCCCAAACTGGCCACTAGTGATAGATAATATCCAGGAGAAGAACAAATGTCTTCTAATATTAAGTGAAAATAAATGGTAATTTTCTAAAAATAAATAGGATCAAATAAAACATAATCATATGGTGCACACTAATAAATTCATGAAAACATTGTGCAAGTAAATTGGTTTGAAATAGATATAAATAACAATAAATAATTATAAAACACACTAGAAACACAAATAACAATTACAAGTGTATATTGAAGGTGCAAATGTGCAATCTGTGCAACATCAATATAAAATTAATAAGTAAAGAGCATTTGATGACATGCAAAGCTCCGCATAAGTGTAAAGAAAATTATTATAATGAATAATAATGATTAAAGTCCAATGTGAATCAAGAAAAAGTGCTTCATATAGTGAAAACAAAGTGTCCTCAATAAAAAAGGTCCCATAGACGATGCAATCCAAATTGTGACAATCTTAATTCAAGAAAGTGAAAGATAGTTCATCAAAGAATTTCCAGTGCCAGCAACCAATCTCAAGTGTACAGTCCCTGACAAAAGTCTTGTCGCTTGTGTACAAATTGACCTGAAGTGCCACTAAAATATATTTCTAATCAAGATTTTGTTACAAGAAATGGGTCATTTTAATCCCAACAGCTTTTGTAATAATGTTTCAGTGCAAAACGAAACTGACAAAAAGTATTCTAATATTCACAGCTTGGTAAAGCCCATTGAGTCAATTTTTGCCAAGACATAAGTGTTGTCGCCTTGTTATATGAGCCTCACCTGTGACTAATAATGGATCAATTAGGGCTCAGGTGTGTATAAAAAGAACACCAGTACACTAGACCTTCTCAACTGCAACTAGACCTCTGCAAACATGCCTAATATTCACCCGGAGACTAATGCCCCGTACACACGGTCGGACTTTGTTCGGACATTCCGACAACAAAATCCTAGGATTTTTTCCGACGGATGTTGGCTCAAACTTGTCTTGCATACACACGGTCACACAAAGTTGTCGGAAAATCCGATCGTTCTAAACGCGGTAAAACACGTACGTCGGGACTATAAACGGGGCAGTGGCCAATAGCTTTCATCTCTTTATTTATTCTGAGCATGCGTGGCACTTTGTCCATCGGATTTGTGTACACACGATCGGAATTTCCGACAACGGATTTTGTTGTCGGAAAATTTTATCTCCTGCTCTCCAACTTTGTGTGTCGGAAAATCCGATGGAAAATGTCCTATGGAGCCCACACACGGTCGGAATTTCCGACAACACGCTCCGATCGGACATTTTCCATCGGAAAATCCGACCGTGTGTACGGGGCATTAAGTGTTGATTATCAAGAGGCTGAAGACCAGATCCACTGCTGATGTGGCAGACACCTTCAATGTGTCTCAGCGTCAAGTTCAGAGGATAAAAAAAAGATTTGAAGAGACTGGAGACGTTTTGGACAAGGCCAGGTCAGGCCGACCCAGCAAGACAACTGCTCGAGAGGACCGTTTGTTGGCTCGTAAATCCAAGGCCAGCCCATTTTCCACTGCAGCAGAGCTCAGCGAGACCTGGTCACCTGAAGTCCCTGTGTCAATCAGAACAGTTTGTCGGATTCTGTCTCAAAATGGCCTCCATGGTAGAATCAGTGCCCATAAGCCAGCACTAAACAAAAGACAATTGAAAAACCGTGTAGCATTTGCCAAGGGCCACAGCCTGCTAAAAGGATGGACTCTGGAAAAGTGGCAGAAGGTGGATTTTTCAGATGAATCTTCTGTTGAATTACACCACAGTCGCCACAAATATTGCAGGAGACCTACTGGAACCCGCATGGAGCCGAGGTTTACCCAGAAAACAGTGAAGTTTGGTGGAGGCAAAATCATGGTCTGGGGTTACATCCAGTATGGGGGTGTGCGAGGGATCTGCAGGGTGGAAGGCAACATCAATAGTCTAAAATACCAAGAAATCTTAGCTAGGTTTGGAACAGGAAAATCTGGATGCCGCACACCGGATAAAGTTGAAAAATCTTTTTTTATTGTAAAACTTGGATCATCAAAAATACAGGACAATCAGGCAGATAGTACAGACACAGCTGACGCGTTTCGCACTCTAAATCGAGCGCTTACTCATAGACTCATAGCTATGAGTAAGTGCTCGATTTAGAGTGCAAAACGCGTCAGCTGTGTCTGTACTATCTGCCTGATTGTCCTGTATTTTTGATGATCCAAGTTTTACAATAAAGAAGATTTTTCAACTTTATCCGGTGTGCGGCATCCAGATTTTCCTGTTCCAAACCTTGCTTCAATTTGCATTTAGCCAGCACCTGGGACTCCCCTCCTCTGAAGGATTTACTAACATACACCTGGAATCAGGTCTACTTGAGCGGTGATTCATTTCTTCTGTCTTGTCTGCACCAAAAGAAATCTTAGCTACCTCTTATATTCCCAACAATAAAAAAGGCCAAATTTTGCAGCAGGATGGTGCTCCATCGCATACTTCCATCTCCACATCAAAGTTCCTTAAGGCAAAGAAGATCAAGATGCTCCAGGATTGGCCAGCCCAGTCACCAGACATGAATATCATTGATCATATGTGGTGTAGAATGAAAGATGAAGCATGGAAGACGAAACCAAAGAATATTGATGAACTCTGGGAGGCATGCAAGACTGTTTTCTTTGTTATTCCTGATGACTTCATCAATAAATTGTATGAATCCTTTCCAAACCGCATGGATGCTGTCCTTCAAGCTCATGGAAGTCATACAAGATATTAAATTTGGATCTCACAGCACCACTACCAAATTTGCTGACATATTATTGGATTTTCAGTAAAGTTGTTCAATTTCTGTATAGGCGACAAAACTTTTGTCTTGCCAAAATTTGACCTGTCTGTCTTGATTAAATGATAAATCTTTTTTCAGTGAAACTAATTTATTTCAGTGCATTAAACATCACTTGGGAGGGCTTTAGCTTTTCATATGAGCTATTTCTAACACCAATTGTTTAATTAAAAGTCAGGTTAATAGCAGGAGTTTCTACAAAATAGAAAAGTGACAAAACTTTTGTCAGAGACTGTATTATTACTGTAGAAAGATGTGGTCCCCCCAGCCTCTCACCTCATGGCTGAATGATAACAGCCCTGTTAGCAAATAAAGATGATCCAATCAGTTCCACGATCCCCTTAATGGTAGCTCCCCTAGGGAACTCCTGTCTTACAATGCACTCCGTTCTCAGGGCACCCCAGACAGTCAGCCAAGCAATGTAGATCATACAAAAGAGGGGAGGAAGCACTCCATGGTGTAGTATTTTAAAACCAACACATTAAAAGTATTCCACTTACATTTAGACAATGTCAAACAAGCATAAAACTGCGAATGCTTCCCGATCCCGGCCGTGATCGGGAAGCGAAACGTCACCCGCCTCTCCTCACTGACGCGTTGCGTGACTGTCATGTCACTTTCTCAAAGGGTATCATTTAAATAAGATTGTACTTATTATTATAACTTAGGTGAAGATCAACTCATAATTTAGGAGTTTAAGCAGGGGCACATTTTTATCTGGTTTGATGTTTTATTATTATTTTTTTTTTTTTGCTTATACTAGATATAAGAATATATTCATCAGCTGTTTTGAATTTGGACTGGTAATGATGAGGTTTGTCTAAAAATAAGGTCTTGAGTAGATAGGACTGCCCTGACTTGTTACAGGTGGGTAGAAGTACTCGTTACTGCCTCTAGTCATTCACCCATTATGGGTTGGCCAATACAATATTGTTATATTATATACAAGAAGATTTAAATGATACCATTGACCCACATGGAATAATCTTCCTCTCTCCACTTGCCCTTTCTATGTACCCTTGCGCTTACCCCCAAGGAAGTCATGGCACTGATCTGGCCTATGTGGATTTTTAGCTGTGTCTCTAGTGAGTATTTGTAGTTTCTACAAACACACAATGAACATAATATGTAATGTGGTCTGTTATGATGGAAATATTAAGCACTGCTTACAAATTCTTACTCTCGTGTTATACATCTGTACAGATTTTTGCTCCACCATCCTCTCGAGGAAGCAAGATAGCCCTGTGAAATGTGTTTTTTCTGCTGCTGAGAAAAATCCTTTGGTCTGTGTATTTTAAAAGGCTGTAGAAGAGAAAGCGCTGCCGATAAGCAGGTACAACAAATGTGGAAGGATTTGTTTAATCACTGTGTATCACCTAAAGCTAGTCACTTCACTGGGTGCATGTAAGTGTTTACAACCACTTTAAAACCAATCATAGGCAATTATAGAAGTGTTTTCTATATATTGCATCAAAAAAGAATTACTCCCGTGGGACTTTAAATGAGGTGAGCACAAAAAATGTTTAATAATTGTATAAACCATGTTTACTTTGTATACTCTCATTGACCTTTTTGTGCTCACCTAATTTAAAGTCCCACCGGCGTGATTATTTTTTTTTTGCATTTAATTTGGGGATGGAGGTGTGTCACTGGCAACACCAGACCATTTTCTTTTGTTCTATATATTGCGTGGCAATTCTTTTAACAAAATAAGTGTTTTAAACATATTTGCTAAGATTTCAAACAAATAATATAGCAGCTTAGATTTAATAAGTTTCTTAGAACATATGGAACACACATACAATCACCATTTTCCTTTTCCCTATGCTGCCTAGCTCTATGGGAAGCCCCCTCCCAAATCTTCATAATCCATGCATCACATAGCCAGCCGTTCAGATCAGAATATTATGACCCCCTTCCCACTATCCCCCTATTCCACTGATTTTGCCAGGAAACCAAATCACACCCTCCCAGGGAGAGGGAGTTCTCACTCGATTGTGGTCACTGGTCAGCTATGGCAGGGATTTATACCATACAGCAGGAGAAGCAGCAGCTCAGTCTCTTTCCTACGCACCTGTTTGCTTCAAGCCCATCTTCCCTTCTCTCCTCAGCGGCCTTCATGTCTTGTTGGTCCATTCTGCAACACAGTGGATTGAAGCTACTTCCTGATGTCAGCAGGTCTGGAACCATGAACCTGGACAGCACAACCACAAATCTTGAACCACAGCCTCTCATTGGACTGCAGCTACATTCTTTCACCAAAACTCTAATGCAATCTTTCACCACATTTCATTTGCAGTTTTTCTCTATATCTCACATCTGGAACAGCAACTCAAGAGTCCAACAGCAAGTCTCTGGTGGGGCCTTTGTGCATAGGTCTCAGCTCTCTCCACAGTCAGTCCCAGTCCCTGTGAGCATACCAAGCCATGTAGTCCTACAACAGCAAATTTCAGTCCCTGGTGGTAGCAAACTGACAGAGTGTCTCTATTACAACACATGTCCAAGCAACTAGTGCCTCTGTCCCTGTCTCTCAGGAGCCCTGCGCTTTGGTTCCCGGCTCAAAGTTCACTCCACATCAGCAAAGGTACAGAGGCACAGGCTTCCAACACACAGCAGCAAACAGGTGCAGCATAGATCCCAGTACTCAATGTAGGTGGGTGCAGAAAAGGTCCCCATGCTTCCTCAGCTCTCGTTCTGGTCAGCTACCCCCCTTCCTCCTCCCACCTGACTGCCCTGTCAGATTGATTCAAATCCAGCCAAAATGGCTGCCCCCTGCACTGGAGAGACTCCATAGATGAGCATTACAAAGTGATCTCCTTAAAGATGGCAGTTGCACTCCTACATTAATGAATATTCAGTGTTACCCACAAGGATGAAGAAAAATACAGCAGCAACAAATGAAACCGTTCCACAGCATTTATCAGCTACAGTCCAGAAGACAGTTGTATTACACACAAAAACAAAAATGTAACATATTGCATCTTACCATTTCTTAGACATGGTGACTGCATTAGTTTTCTTTTTTAGGCATTTTCCTTCATTTTCATCTGGTAGTCCTACCAGTAAGTGTGTTATTTTTTTAACTTTTTTTAACAGACCAAGCTGTCTAGCAAAAGTGTTAGTTAGAGGGTTACGTGAAACCATTTAACACTAACAGGGGTGCTTACAAATTATTAGCTTTTATTTATGTAAATCCTTTATCCCTAAAGAAAAAAAAACGATCCCTTTGTAAAAAGTGTTAGCTATAGTTCAGCTTGAATTTGTTAGTTAAATCTAACAGTGTATCTAACACTACCCTCCCAGATTGACAATTCTTCTGTCCAAAGGTGTCAATGTTGTTCCTCCAATGAAGTGGAGACACCCTAAGACAGGAAGTGTTTTACTAGACAGATCACCAAGTGAAAATGAAAAAAAGCCTAAAAAACCAAAAGCAACCACTACAAGCATTGGTAAGCTGCCATATATGATATTTTTGTTTTTGGGTTTAATACTGATTTATTATGTATTGAAATACATTATTATGCATCAAGGCTGCCAGTTAATCAAGAAGGAGCTCCCAATGCATGGCAACAGAAAAAACAGACCCACACCTTTTTTTTTTTTTTAATGCAGCACACCACAACGCAAGACACATGTGTTGTTATGTGCTGCAGCGTAAGTTTGTTGGCACCTACTGTACTTGTGCACTATTAAAAGAAATGACATTGCACAGAGTACCTTGCATTACCTTTGTGGTACAATACAGTTGCCACATAGGTCCAAAGGAGGCCTTATTAGTTAGAGCTGTAGGGTGTGCTGATGAAATATCTCTGTTTCTGTTTTTAAACCTAGCAGCATATTGATTTCCTACCGTTAAAATGCATTGTTATGAATATTATTATTGTACAGTACAGCAAGGCAAAATTAGAGGTAATTCCTTCGAATTAAGAGTCATCCCCCTCTGAGATGCATACAAACTCTTCAGAGTTGTGTATATGTAGTTTGTTGTTGGGGAGGAAAGTAAGGGACGGCCACCCCCTCCCCCCCCCCCCCTTTTTTTCTCTTCCTTACCCCTGTCCCATCTACCTCACTCTTCCCCCTCCAATAAGCCATCCTCAAAAGACCACTATGCATACATCACATAAGCCCATCTCACCTTGCTCAACATGAGCCCGATTTATTATGAGTCCCTCCCCAATAATGGACCCAATGATGGACCTGACCTACACCATAACTGACTCTTCTACACTCATTCACCACTTGGGAACCATTGATTATGGCCTCTACCTCCATATTTATATATATATGAAACCCTGAACAAATTGAATTGAATTGGGACTGGACCAATATCTTAAAGGTTTATGAATTGTCAATTGACTCTCACCTACAACATAACTTTGTATCAACAATTGTTATTATACAATTAATGTTCAAACTCTCTGTATGGTACTAGTTTTCCTAAATAAAAATCATTATGGTAAAAAATATAGAGGTGAATGTTAACAATATTTTGGAGAATTAAAAAAAATAGTTTTACTATGAAACTAAGTTTACCTAACAAAATAAACAAAATTAGGTTTGCCCAAAATAGTAGCTCATTGCTAGTGGTTGAAAACAGCTAAGTTTATTGGCCAAGATGATGTTCTGTAGTACTGTGTACTGCATTATTGCTAGAAAACTATGGAAATAACTTGTCTTTTCTATTATAAAGCTAAAATAGAGAACTTTGAGGGCACTAAGTTAATAGAATATACATTTGCAACTTGGCTCTTTCTCAAAGTGGCGATTTCTATAAGTGGAATGCACTTCTGACTCTGCACTTATCACTCATCATCTGACTGTCTGATCTGAAAATATCTTTGTCCTCCCACAGGTATGCTCCTACTGCTGCAACTCCAGCTAGAATCGCATTAGTGAAAACTGTCTCCTATGTCTCTTAACTCTGGTATGCTCCTACTGCTGCAACTCCACTGAAACACTGCTATCTTTTTTCTTATGTGTCTCAAGACATGTTATTTTTACTTAACTGTCTGTAGACCTGTCCACATTACAATGCTTTATTATCTCCCATGTCTTACCCAAAATTACGGCCCGTTTAACTTTAGTGCCCTCTTGCTAGTCTGTTTCTGACTTAAGAATTTTGCCCTGTTAACCAGCCAAGCTTTATAACCCCTTGATTGCTAATTGAAATCCACCCACACCCTACCCCTATCAGTATATATATAAGCTTCTCTTGGGGGAAGCATTTGCAGGGGGTACACATTTGCAACTTGGCTCTTTCTCATAGTGGTGATTTCAATAAGTGGAATGCACTTCTGACTCTGCACTTCAGCGAATGCACAAAGTGAAGGGACACAAGATAAACACTTTGAAAAACAGCACACAGACATCAGGTGAACTTGTTTACTCCTTTAGCCCCTTTTCCTTGTAACATGCTTTCTCTACCACTGCTTTTGACAACTCTGTCCTCCATCCTAAAACTATCTCTCCTTCACCCCTCTTCCCCCCCCCCACAGCATATATATATCACCCTCACTTCTGTCCTGTCCTTATTACTGCACCCACCAACTCCTGCTAATTCTAAATCCACACACACTAAAAATCTCCAAGACCCTGGGGCATGTCCCTTCATATAAATCCCACTCCCATATTACCTCCCTCACCCTCTTGCTTCTCCTAACCTCTGGAGATATATCCCCAAACCCTGGGCCTCCATCATTTAACTGTACCCCATGCACCCTGCACCCTCTGGCAGCAGCCGCAATCAACACAATTCAGTTCCCATTTCTATTCTTCCCAAGACCAGACTCCCTTTCTCTTGTGCCCTTTGGAACTCTCGCTCTGTCTGCAAAAATCTCACCTCTCTCCATGACCTCTTTATCGCCAACTCATTTAACCTACTCGCCATTACCGAAACCTGGCGACCAGTGACGAATCCGACACTGCATCTTCTGCTGCCCTATCCCATGGTGGTCTTCTCTGGACTCACTCCCCCAGATCCAGCGGACGTAAGGGAGGAGGTGTTGGAATCCTTCTAGCCCCACATAGCACCTTTCAGGTAGTTCAGTCACCTCCCTCTCTGTCACTCTTCTCTTTCGAAGCACACTGTATTCGTCTTTTCACTTCAATTTCTCTAAAGATAGCTGTGATCTACAGGCCCCCTGGACCAGTATCAACCTTTCTTGAAGACTTCTCTGCCTGGCTACCCTAATTTCTTTCTTCTGAAATCCCCACTATCATTCTCGGGGACTTCAACATCCCTATTAATACTAACACTCCTTCCACTTCCAAACTTCTTAGCCTAACATCCTCCTTTGACCTGAAGCAGTGGATACATGCTCCAACTCACTCAGAAGGCAATATCCTTGACCTCGTGTTCTCTCACCTTTGCATTCCATGCAACCTCTCTAACTATCCATTGCCTCTCTCTGATCACCACCCTATTAGTTTCACTCTCTCCCTTTCCTTCACCTCCTCTCTCTCCAACCACCTTAAAGTTACCCGCAGAAACCTACGTCATCTCAACCCTTCTCTTCTCTGCTATCAACAACCTTTACGACAAAATCTCACCCCTATCCTGCACCAACCTAGCTACTTCTGTTTACAACGCTTCACTTCTAGCCTCACTGAACTCACTGGCCCCCCTCACTACACACAGAATCAAGCCCAGACCCCTTCTACCTTGGCAAACAGATGATACTAGAAGCCTGAAAAAACATAGTCGTGCTCTTGAGCGCCTGTGGCGTAAGACAAAGTCCCAGAGAGATTTCAACCAATATAAATCTGCTCTCCAAAAATACAATTCCAGCCTCCTCTCTGCCAAGCAGACCTATTTTACCACTCTCATTAGCAACTTATCATCCTGTCCCCGTCAAAACTTCTCCACCTTCAACTCTCTACTTCGTGCTCCACCGCCTCCACCCGCCAACTCACTCACTGCCCAGGAGATCGCCAATCACTTCAAACAGAAGATTGATACTATTCGCGCGGAGATCTCTACTGTGCCGACACCCTGCACGCTTTACACTTCATGCCCATAGGCACAATCATTATTTCCCTCTTTCAACCCCACCACTACAGATGAAGTTGCTAAACTACTTGGTAATGTCCACCTTACCACCTGCCCTCTGGATCCTGTTCCCTCACAAATGCTACGTTCACCCTCTGGCCCTATGCTATACTCTCTAACCCACATCTTCAATTTTTCCCTCTCTTCTGGCATCTTCCCTAACTCTCTAAAACATGCACTTGTCAGACCCATACTTAAAAAGCCCTCACTGGACCCATCCAATCTTAACAACCTGCGCCCCATCTCCTTGCTCCCCTTCTTATCCAAACTCCTCGAACTTCTGGTCTACAACCGACTGAGCGTCCACCTCGCTGATAATGGCCTTCTTGATCCCCTTTAGTCTGGATTTCGTCCTCAACACTCCACAGAAACTGCTCTCCTAAAACTAGCAAATGATCTACTAACGGTCAAAACCAATCGACACTATTCTGTACTCCTACTCCTGGACCTTTCTGCTGCCTTTGATATGGTTGACCACCCCCTCCTCAAAAAAAAACTACACGCCTTTGGTCTCCGTGACTGTACACTTCGCTGGTTCTCTTCCTACTTATCCAACCGCACCTTTAGCATTTCTTATAACTCTACTTCCTCCTCTCCTCTTCCTTTCTCTGTTGGGGTCCCTCAGGGTTCTGTTCTTGGACCTCTACTATTTTCAATCTACACCGCCTCCCTGGGTCAACTGATAGCCTCCCATGGCTTCCAATACCACCTCTACGCTGACGACACCCAAATCTATTCCTCTACCCCTCAGCTCACTCCCTCTGTCTCCTCACGTATCACTAATTTACTCTCAGATATATCAGTCTGGATGTCACACCACTTCCTCAAACTCAATCTATCCAAACCCGAACTTATTTTTCCTCCCCCATATGCCTCTTCCCCTGATCTCTCTGTCAAAATCGATGGCACAACTATAAGCCCATCCCCACATGCCAAGGTTCTAGGTGTAGTCCTAGACTCTGAACTCTCCTTCAAGCAACACATCCAATCACTGTCCAAATCCTGCCGCCTCAACCTCCGCAACATCTCCAAAATACGCCCCTTTCTAACCAATGACACAACAAAGCTCTTAATTCACTTGCTTGTCATCTCTCGCCTCGACTACTGCAACTCCCTTCTCATTGGCTTACCTCTACATAGTCTATCACCTCTTCAATCCATTATGAATGCCGCTGCCAGACTCATCCACCTTACCAATCGCTCTGTGTCTGCCACTCCTCTCTGTCAATCCCTCCACTGGCTTCCGCTCGGCCAAGAATTAAATTCAAAATTCTAACAACTACGTACAAAGCCATCCACAATTTGGCCCCCAGCTACATCACTAGCTTACTCTCTAAATACCAACCTACTCGCTCTCTTCGTTCCTCTCAAGACCTCCTGCTCTCTAGCTCCCTTGTCACCTCCTCCCATGCTCGCCTCCAGGCCTTTTCCAAAGCCTCTCCAATCCTATGGAATGCCCTAGCCCAATCTGTCTGCTTATCTCCTACTTTATTAGCTTTCAGACGATCCCTGAAAACCCTTCTCTTCAGAGAAGCCTATCCTACCAACACCTAACAACTGTATTTTCATTTTTTCCATCAGCTCATCCCCCACAGTTATTACCTTTTGTTTCCACTTGACCCTCCCTTCTAGATTGTAAGCTCTAACGAGCAGGGCCCTCTGATCCCTCCTGTATTGATTTGTATTGTAAGTGTACTGTCTGCCCCCATGTTGTAAAGCGCTGTGCAAACTGTTGGCCCTATATAAATCCTGTATAATAATATAGGCCCTGCCACAAAACAGGATTGGTGACAGCTGTAGAACTCTACGGTTGGCCGAAGATAAGAGGATGTCTCCCAGAAAATTACTTGAAACATGCCTGGCTTGAAAGACAAAAGTACCACATCTGTGGTTAACATCTTTTTCCTTTTTCTAAACAGAAGGAATGATTGGTTCTATTAAATTATCTTTGAATGTACCAAAGAGCCGTTTCAACTCTGAAAGCAATCATTACCACCCTAAAATGACACTCTCCTTGCCCAAGTGCTACATTATGTCATATGAAGAAACAGTATCAAGCTGGTTATGACCATTGACCAACCTACCTGGTAATTCTTTTTTGTTAGACCAGCTTTATAACCTACATGAAATAACTTTATAGGAACTTTCAGGGGCCAATCACCAAATATCTTTCATTGTTAAGATTGCTCTTTAAATGACTTGAAATCTTGAATTTAAAGTCTCTGGAGGAATTGACATTTCCAGAAGTTTCAATCTCCTGCGTCTCTTATGGTACTATGTGGGTCCTCCTTCATGTAACTACAGGATAGAACATTGGGAAACTATTTCTCTTGATCAGAGTGGTGTTCAATACACGGGCAGCAAGAGAAAAAAGTAATTTACAGGTGCGGCTACTATTTTTTTATTTTAGCTACAGAGTTTCTATAATTCATAAAGGTGAAATCTGAATCAATTGTAATCCATCACTGCTATTTGCAAGTCACTATTGATCCTTATATTGCTTCATTAAACTCCCTTCAATCTGTCTACATATACTATTTCTAAAATGTACAAACCCTTGAGCTTCTCTTCTGTGCTGTATGCCCTGTTATAATGTATGTAAATAGTATACTCAGTGCAATGCCCATCAGTCAAAAATATATTCGCTAGGTCCTCTGTTTAATTAGACTTTTGGTTTCTCTAAAGAATTATATTATTTCTCTGATTCTCTTTTCAGAACTGGTCAAAATTTAACAGAAAACTGAAAAAGCCCTAAGGCTTTTCTTTAGTAAGACATTGTTTTGCTGTGCAAATGCAAGAATGGATCCAAGTAGAGGAGGAGGGCATTGTTTCAGCCCCGCTGCAAAGTGAAAAACTAGGTCATGAAAGTTGTTTGACAGAGCTGAGAATTGAACTAGTCACCTTGGAGGCCCATTGGTGTAGAAAGTGAAAGCTGGCACAGCAGGCTAAAGGATGGCGCCAGTACTCGGTGAAAAACAGCAGGCAGGATAAACCTGTGCCCTCCCAGTCTCTCTGTACTCTATCGGCTAAGTAAAGTCAGGTGGGCTTGCTGAGGCTGCAAAGCTGTTTGGGCTGCGGGAACTCTCAGAGGAGTGAAGATGCTTCACTTGGCAAACATGCAGCTACACCAGTTTTTATGTTTCAGTAGATTTCAAAGCCGCAGCTCTTCCATTTAGAAATTAGAGTGCTAAGACACAAAACACTTCTATATTTAATGATAAAGTTCATATCAGGCTCTAACAGCCGTTTTCTTTTTTAATAATCACACTTTTTAAATTCTCAAGATTACACTTATATTCTATGGGCACTTAAATTGGTCACTGTAGGTTACATTCTCCACGTTTCCTTTTGCAGTGACAAAAATAGGATACGACTGATGTAGTGTAGCAGCTAATGACAATGCTATAAAAATACATGAAACCGGAGCCAAAATAAGAAAAGATAAAAATAGATCAGCACAATATTAAGTGATATACGGTTCCAGTGTTTAACTATGTTGTTTTCTGCAGTCTTGGGAAATAATTCTCATCACGTAGGATATTGCAGACTTGTTTTATCAGTCCATAATACATATCCCACTAACATTTTATTAAAGGTATTGTTAACCTACAACATCTATTTTATCTGTTATCCTGATTTTTTAGCAAATTAGCCATAAATCACTACCTTTCTATATTAGGTTTTTCATTTTCAAATATTTTCAAATTTGTAGCTTTAATTAAAGCAATACCTGGTGCTCTTGCCATGAAGGTTTATATGCACTTAGACACTTCCTGTTATAGGGTTACAACACTCTGTTTCTGTCTCCCAAGTGTCCCAGGTCACACACTCTCGTAATGGAGCTTACAAGAAGAGGCATGGTCTTCTGTCAATAAAACGACCCCAGCAGGTCGAACGGAAAATAACTGACTGCTTTGTTTGGAGCCGCTGTACTAACAATCCGATGTTAGTACAGCAATCTCCCCTGCTGTTCTATTGTGTTCTGACAGGGGGGACGCCCCCCCCCCCCATGGCCAGAACACTCCATTCTCTGAGAGCGCTGATCGGGAGCCGGTCGACACATGCTCGTCCGATAGAAGCCAGCCGTTCGGACCGGCTGCCATACACAGGGGCCATATGTCCGACAGTTTTTATTGATCTCCCGACATTCGGCCCGTGTGTAGTAGGCTTTAAAGTTTTGCTATTAGGTGTATGAAAAAGCCCTTGGAAAAAAGAAAATCATAAAGTATTTTTTTTCTTTTGCAATGTAGTAATTTGATCTCCCCACTATGTTGGAAATTTTTTATACAAACTTCTTGATGAAATAGGAAATACAAGCATATAGCACTGAAGTTCATGACTATTCGTCCTTGCATTCTATGCAAGAGAAATGCAAAGGAATTAATGCAGCATATGACAAAGCACATAACAAGCCAATTCTTTGTCTGGAGACCTCCACATTTCATGAAGTTTTTCATGTAAACTTCAAGGCTTAGAGGAACTCCTGTACCCCTTTATCCTGTTCTAGAACTAATAAGTTTCATTTAGGCAAATTAAAACTCCTTTTCTCCTGCAACTATTCAGTATGAAATACAACCAGTTTCCCAACCAAGAAAATGATATTTTATATCTTTTAATATTATGATTATCATGTATACAGCGCTACAATGTGTTCCATTCCTTAATTATTAAACATTAACAAAACATCATGCATAACTACATAAACATTCAAAGTGTCAGTGCATCAATAAAATGTCTGAGGAAAAATTATTTTTAATACATATCCAAGAAACTAAAAACAAAAAGTTCTCTATGCTGTGCAAGCCTCCCTCAGCGGTTTCATTAATTGTCTCCTGTGCTTCCCATCAGCCGTGATCCTCCACCTCTACACTAGAGGACTCACAAAATTTCCATGACCACATGGTATATGGTAGGCCATCAAGTGTTTATATCACCCAGGGGATTAAACCGTCTAGGACCACCTTCGCTCTTCAGGACTACATTCACTCCTTCACCACTTTATCTGCTACCAAAGGTTCCATAGAAAGAACAAGAAAGGCCTCTATAGTGTAAAAACTCTTTTTTCCTTTTGTAAACATGACTGATTAAAATCACATAAAAATGGCCATTCACATTATAGGGTGCATTGTCTCTGCACTTAGGTATATACAGCTTAATCTGTTTATGGGACACCAGCACCACTAACAGCCTCTGTGAGGGGCTTCCTGTATCAGACTTTACTTCCGGGTGTACAAACATAACTTATGGGAGTATCGTGTGGGATGATGTCAGTTCCTGCTCTGTGCTAACGCATTTCATCATCCTGATGTCCTCAGGAGGTGTTAGATTAAGTCCTCTACCCACTCTACTTATACACAGCAGTTAATCCTTATTTATCACTATCGGCAAATTGGTAATTAGATCGCTACACGATTGCAATGCATGGGTGCCTCTATAACAATTAGTGCATCCGATTGTCACAATTTTATGCAAATATGCAGGTGGGTATTAGCCCATCATAAACCACTGCATTGCAGATGAATATCTGCCCACAACTGGAACAATAAAAAACAACTTATATATAAAAAAAGTTTTTATTTTAAAACTAGAACTCCAAAGTATACAACGAGCTTACAATCACACCTCTAGATACTTAATAATTAGCAATAAAACAATTAATATGTAATAGTGTATATCTATTTGGTTTCATTCTGCGAGAGCTGCTTTCTTTTAACTTGCCCTCTCCAATGCCTTTGCACTATATCTATTCCATAAAATTGTAGTTGTCCAGCATCCTTATTATGATGTTCCTTTAAATGTTTTGACACACTATGTTTGTCATACTCTTATTTTATAATGTTGCTATGCTTGGTAATCCTCTTGCTTAGTTGTCTAGTAGTTCTTACATATTGGAAGCCGCAAAGACATTCCATTACGTAGGTCACATGGGTACTGTAACAAGAATGAAATGATTTCATTTTATATTCCCTGTTGGTGCGATTAGATCAAAAGTGTGATTTCCTCCTTTCTTTATTTTTACATTTTCTACATGCAGTACATCTTTTGCATTGGTAAAATCCTTTAGTGTCCAAAAATGTAATTTCTTAATGGGGGGGGTCCTAAAACTTTTATGACCACTATATTCATTAATGCTCTTTCCCTTCTATAGATACATTGGGGTGTTTTGGTAACGTTTTGCCCAATACCTTGCCTTTTAAAAGGATTGACCGTGTTTTTCTTACAATGCTTTTAATCCCTTTGTAAGCTCTGTTCAGCAACAAAGGAAAATTACATATTTCTGTTATCTTTTTTAGTACTCCTACTCATGAGCTATCTCCTATCCATTCTACCCACTTCCTCTTTTATTTTTACTAATATCTGTTTTTTATAGCCTTTCTTTACAAACCATTCTATCAACAATACAAAAAAATGTATGACAAACATGGTGTGTCAAAAACATTTTAAGGAAAATCATCATAAGGATGCTGGACAATTTACATTTTATGGAACCAGTATAGTGCAAGGGCATTGGATAGGGCAAGATAAGTATCGCAGAATGAAACCAAATAGCTATACACTTTGGACACATTAACACTATTTGGATTAAAGTGATTGCAAGGCTTTTTTTTTTTTAAATAACAAACATGTCATACTTACCTCCACTGTTCAGTTAATTTTGCACAGAGTGGCCCTTAACCTCGCTGGTAGCTCCTCCCCGCATCGTATAACCCCCCTAGGAGAAGCTCTCTCCCGGGGGGGGGGGGTTACCTTGTGGGCTTGCTCCCAAGTCCAGCATTTGCGTCCATAGAGACAGAATGCCAGATTCGGCCCCACCCCCCGGGCGTCCGCGTCATTGGGTTTGATTGACAGCAGCGGGAGCCAATGGCTGTGCTGCTATCAATCTATCCAATCAAGAGCTGAGACAACGGGCAGAGAGGAAGACTGCATCTCCGACGTGGGAATTACAGGACTCAGGTGAGTAAAACGGGGGGCTGGGGGGCCGGTCAGTGACAGAAGTTTTTTTTACCTTAATGCACAGGATGCATGATAACGACCCCAAACACAATTCCAAGATGACTACTGCCTTGCTAAAGAAGCTAAAGAAGCTGAGGGTAAAGGTGATGGACTGGCCAAGCATGTCTCCAGACCTAAACTTTATTGAGCATCTGTGGCACATCCTCAAATGGAAGGTGGTGGAGCTCAAGGTCTCTAACATCCACCAGCTCTGCAATGTCACCATGGAGGAGTGGAAGAGAACTCCCGTGGCAACCTGTGAAGCTCTGGTGAACTTCATGCACAAGAGGGTTAAGGCAGTGCTGGAAAACAATGGTGGCCACACATAATATTGACACTTTGGGCCCATATCCCATATATAGGTATAGTATATAGTGGGCACCCGGAAGGCTTCCTTATATGAACGACGAAGATGGTATAATAGCTTTATTGCACTTTGAGAAAGACACGCTGAGACTTGCCAAAATGTTGGTGCAGGTAACATCGTTAGATAATCTTAAGGCAGAACTAAACCCCCTTATCGTTTGCAGTAGTAAAACAAATATCTGCATTTTTATTCTTGCTAGATGGTCTTGAATTTTCAAAAATGAAAGGTTTTTTTGCTTACCTCAGAAATGTTAATGCTCTCCTGCCCACCATCTTGTCCTCCATTTTGATCTGCATTTGCCATGGTACTGCACATGTGACCAGCTATGACACCAGTCATTTATGGATTGAACACTGTTGAGAGCTCACATAAGCACACTGACTACTGTGACAGTTATCACCAGGGGCATGCCTTGAATTCAGTATACACTGCACACTTAACAGTAGGTACAAGGTGAATGGAAACATTTCAAACTTGAGCTTTTGGGAAACCTGTAAATCTTGCATTTAGTTTTATTTAAATAGTCTGACTAATTAAAGGGGTTGTAAAGTTGTTTTTTTTTTTTTTTTTAAATAACAAACATGTTATACTTACCTTCACTGTGCAGCTCGTTCTGCACAGAGTGGCCCCGAACCTGGTCTTCTGGGGTCCCTCGGCGGCTGTTTCAGCTCCTCCCCGCAAGCATTTACCACCTTCATGCGAGCTCCCTCGCACGGTGGTGAGTGCTTGCGGGCGCGCTCCCGTGATACAGCCGGCGGCTATAGCCGCTCGCTGTATCACTCGGCCCCGCCCCCCGGCGCGCCGCGTCATCGGATGTGATTGACAGCAGCGCGAGCCAATGGCTGCGCTGCTTTCAATCCATCCACTGCAGCCAATCAGCGACCAGGCTGAGCTGCAATGAAGCTGACGAGGACGAGGAGCGAAGATTCGAGGCGTCAGGTAAGTAAAACGGGGGGGCTGGGGGCGGCGGTACTGTCAAAAGTTTTTTCACCTTAATGCATAGAATGCATTAAGGTGAAAAAATTTTTACCTTTACAACCCCTTTAATCATGTTATAATAACAATGATTTGATTCTTATATAATTTTCAAAAGCAAGTTAACCTACAATATGCAATTTGAGAATGTGTAAGTGGTCCCATGTATGAGATACATGTTTTCTTCATCTTGGTTCCCACTTTCCATTATTATGTACTATATTTTACAACTATTGTCATATGTACTGTATATCCATCAATGCAAATATACCAAAAATCCCTGTATTTAACAGTTCTCAATGCATATCAATTAGGCAAACTGACTTGAGGAAAGGGAATCAGCAATGATCTCAATTAATGTATACCAATCACAGGAACTTACCATTCATATCTACTTATTTGACTCCCCTTTCAAAATGATACAACTACTGTTGAACATCTGAACTGTTTGTAGTTAAAATTTTGATTTGGGCATGTCAATTGGTTGACATGTTCTTCATACATTCAGCAGGTAGATATGATCATACACTACTGTAGAGGAAGGGACACAATTTAAACATACAATAGATACAGTATAATATATAGAAGACACATCACATGGAAGCTTGGAAAAGCGTAGTGTGGTTAAGCCGAAATTGATTTATTATGCAAATTAACTTGCTAACCAGTGAAAGGATTTATCCACTATTGATTGGTGTAACATATGCACATACAATATTCGTCTGTTCCTACACAAAATAAGCACAGATGGGAAACAAGCCTAAAAAGCTGAATGCTGATCCCTTTTAGCAGAAATACTGTTTTAGATGATTTTTAAACCACAAAGGGAAATCAGACAAGTTGTGTTCACTTTGCGCTTATTCACACCTTTGTGTTTATCGTTTGTTGCAATGTGCTTTTTTAAATGTGTTTTACATGCAATCTCTGTGGAACACACCCTTGCTGGAAAAGTGCAGAAATTGCACCACAGTAAAACACATAGAAAAATAATCCTAAGGAGTTGCTTTATAAACCATGGATTTGCCCTTGTTTCCTGATTGTTCGTTGACAATTGCCAGATAATGTAATGATTTTTCAAGCTACATTAGGCACACTGTCTGCATTCAGATCCATGCAACCACTCCTGCATGCATGTCAACACCCATCTGAATGAAGCCTTATGCCCTGTACACACGGTCGGATTTTCCAACGGAAAATGTGTGATAGGACCTTCTTGTCGGAAATTCCGACCGTGTGTAGGCTCCATCACACATTTTCCATCGGATTTTCCGACACTCAAAGTTTGAGAGCTTGCTATAAAATTTTCTTGACAACCAAATCCGGAATTTCCGATCGTGTGTACTCAAATCCGACGCACAAAGTGCCACGCATGCTCAGAATAAATAAAGAGATGAAAGCTATTGGCTACTGCGCCGTTTATAGTCCCGACGTACGTGTTTTACGTCACCGCGTTCAGAATGATCAGATTTTCCGACAACTTTGTGTGACCGTGTGTATGCAAGACAAGTTTGAGCCAACATCCGTCGAAAAAAATCCTAGGATTTTGTTGTCAGAATGTCCGATCAATGTCCGACCGTGTGTACGGGGCATAAGGCAGGGTCTAGTTACAGTTTTTTTTTTTCACAGAACATGTGCACAACTTTCACCCAAGACTCGCTAATTTTTCCAAGCCAGCTGGGAATTTTTGGGTGAAACCATTTATAAATAGACCAAAATATTGGTAAAATGATAAACCAAAATGTAGAAAAGCGTTATCTTCTAAATGTCAACGTATTACTTATACAATCTCAAAGTGTAAATTTTCAGCTAACTTACTTTTGAAAACTGTAAAAACATCATGAAAAGTCATCATGATTTGATCCTGATTAATTAACCACATTATTTAAAGTGGAACGAAACCCAATTTAAGTATTAATCCTGAACTAAAAAAAACTAAACCCATTAAAAGGAGAAAAATAGCCAAGGTTTTTTTGGATATAACCGTTAAGTCCGTTGGCGACTGACATCACAGAGCCGCTCCAGGCTCTGAAAAGATCGGGATCCACTAAGAACCCTGGACCTGGCTCAGCCTCTCAGCGATCCGCTCAGAGCCAGAGACATCCGCTCCTGCCCCTTTCACAAGCTCTGCACTCCAGTGAGCGCTGAAGGGGCAGAGCAAAGAGACGGTGACTGTTAGTCACCGCTCTCTGCTCAGAGGGGTGGAGAGAATTGAGCAATCAGATATGTTTGATTGCTCAGTTCTCACTACAGAGCCAGCGGGGGACAGATGCAGAATCTGCGTATAATGTCTGTTTTTTTTTTTGTTTTTTTTTAGCTATACTTCTCTTTTAACTGTTAGAAATCTGACATTTGAAATGTTTAATAAATGTTGTTAACCAATTGCCGACCGCTGCACACACATATACATTGGCAGAATGGCTCGTACAGGAAAATGGGCATACCTGCACGTCCCTTTGTATTTGCCGCCTTGCGGGCGCACGCGTCCCGCGAACTCGATGTTCGCCGGCGGCCTGCGATTGTGAAACAGAGAGGTGGAACAGGGAGATGCCTATGTAAACAAGGCCTTTCCCTGTTCTGCCTAGTGACATGACAGGGATCTACTGCTCCCTGTCATCGGGAGCAGTGATCGCTGTCATGTCAGTGGTAGCCCACCCCCCACAGTTAGAATAACTCCTTAGGACACACTTAACTCCTTGATCGCCCCCTAGTGTTTAACGCCTTCACCTGCCAGTGTCATTCATACAGTAACCAGTGGCTATTTATAACACTGATTGCTGTATAAATGACAATGGTCCCAAAATAGTGTCTAAAGTGTCCGATATGTCCACCATAATGTCGCAGTCCCGATAAAAATCGCAGATCGCCGCCATTACTAGTAAAAAAAAATATTAATAATAAAAATGCCATAAATCTATCCCCTATTTTGTAGACGCTATAACTTTTGCGCAAACCAATCAATATACGCTTATTATTATTATTGATTATTATTTTTTTTTTTTTTTTACCAAAAACATGTAGAAGAATACATATCGGCCTAAACTGAGGAAAAAATTTGTTTTTTTTATATATTTTTTGGGGATATTTATTAAAGCAAAAAGTAAAAGATATTGCTTTTTTTTTTTTTTTTTTTCAAAATTGTTGCTCTTTTTTTGTTTATAGCGCAAAAAATAAAAACCGCAAAAAATAACTACAAATACCACCAAAAGAAAGCTCTATTTGTGGGGAAAAAAAAGGACGTCAACTTTGTTTGGGTACAACGTTGCACAACCACGCAATTGTCAGCTAAAGCGACGCAGTGCCGAATCCCAAAAATGCTCCGGTCAGGAAGGGGGTAAATCCTTCCGGGGCTGAAGTGGTTAAGGTGTATATAAACCCAAAAAACAAAATTTACAGTTTACCAGCCCTTAGATGTGGTGGCTGCATTCATTTTCTCTCTACAAGCTTTTATTTAACTATATCTACACCTCGTCAAGCTGCCAACAATATGCTTCTTGTCCTAGGGTGGCAACGCTCACTCAGCATAATGTGTTGCCTTGGCTATTTTGGTGATTTTTATAGCATAAATATGTGGATTAACACATTTTAGCTACCATCTACAATTCAGAAGCAGGGCCTCCTCTATTCAAATGCTAATTGACTCATTTAACTGGTTCATAAAGGCTAGCTAAACAGGAAGCGATGTTTGCAGTAAGTGTGGGGAGGCAAGAGATGAGATAACAAATGAGAAATAAGATTTTGGAAGAAGTCCTGGGTAAAAAAAAAAGGACTGCATAACAAAAAAACCTGGGTAGAAGGAATGGGCTCCATAACACCAAAGACAGTCTGTGCCAGAGGAGACTTTTCTCATAGAGAAAACAGAGAACAATGTAACTGGTAACAGTAAGCTCAGGTCTCTAACAGATGCCTATCTTTGCTGATAATGTGGTTGTTGCTTATTTGTGATCTATTCTTACCCTATGATTGGTATTTGCCGCAGAGCATCTGTTTCCCCTCATTTTCCCTGCCTCCTTTTTTTCCTCCTTGTCCCCCTTTCTCGTCTTTGCTTTACATCTCCCCCTTATTTGCCTTTGTAACAATTGAAAATCATGCTTTCCATGTAATTTGTAGTGCAAGAATGCCACAGTCATGGCTTTTGGGTAACTAATTATATTCTGTGAGCTCCATGTTTAACTGGGATTTAACCCATCATGGTATTGTGCTTCTATACGTATGGGAGCTTTTTCTTTTTTTGCTCCATATTCTGTATTCTTCTTTTGAATTTGCAATAAAAAAGTTAACAAAAAAAAAAAAAAAAAAACTGGTAACAGTAAGTATAGGCAGACAGTAAAGAAAGCTATCAATTTAAAAGATTTCTAGCAGATTTTTGACAGAATCAATGGATGTTTTCTTTGTTTTTTTGGATTATCGAACACATATAACAAAGCATTTTCAATGGTATAATTAAATTAAAAATGGACCAAATAAGAGAAGTTTATTGTTACATACACCTTAAATCCTCAATTAAACCTATAGTAAAGGGAATTTACTAAGGTTGGAACAGTCAGAATCTGGAGCAACTGTGTGTTGCAACCAATTGACTTGTACAGTACATTTGGATACTATGCTTCAGATTATGTCTGCTCCAGGTTTAATACCCTAAACCCATCCTCCCACCCCAACATCCCTTGTTGCTTTTAAGTGTTTTCATTTATATTCTGTATATTCTGCCTAATGGCACATGCACAGTGTATTCTACATTCCATGCCCTAGTGCAGTGGTCATCAACCCTGTCCTCAGGGCCCACTAACAGGCAAGGTTTTATATATATTACCTTGGGGAGATGCAGACTAGAATACTGCAATCACTGAGCAGAAAATTATATCACCTGTGACGTATTTAAGTTATCTTGCAAACCTGGCCTGTTAGTGGGCCCTGAGGACAGGAATTGATGACCACTGCCCTAGTGTCTTCATCCCTGGCTGTACATCATGGGAGGGAGAGAAACAATTTCCATGTATGGAAGGGATTGAATGGGCTGCTGGGTGGAACTTCAAGAGCCCAGCTGGTGCTACACTTGGAAATACATTTTTCACCTGCTTGGCATTTAAGGGCACCAGAAATGTGTAAATCACAAGATAGACTTTACATTTTATTTATAATTTTTTGGCTGGTATGATATATATTCAGGTATATGTATTTTTTATAGAGTAGGGGAAGACTACAGCCCCTGTCATTATTTTATTGCTGTGTCCCAGTAACAGATTTTCCCTCGCTACTTTATCTGCTGACCAAGTCTCACCAGACAGAAGGAGAGGTACCATGTAGGTTTCCTTTCTTAAGGAACAGTGATTTGAAATGAGATACGTCAGCATACTAGATAGGTAGCATAGCTATCTAATTCATTGGGTAGCTCATACCAGTGTACACCACAGTCAAATTGTGAGGATGACAAAACAACCACCAAAAACTTGTAGGTTAAATGGTGACTAGCAAAACAAGAACATGCCCCACATTGTTTTTTCTTTATGTGGCAGAGTTCAATACAAGTATTACTTTGGTGACGAGAGCATCTTTGCATTTTGAGACAAAGATTTGCCAAATTGCTAGCTTTGCTTTTCCTTTAATTACCATATACAGCAACGAGGAAACAGTAGTAGTGGTTATTTTCCATATTGTAAATGTCACAAAAGCTGTAGCATGGTATATATCAGGCATATACTTTGCTGTCCTGACTTATACAAAAGCTTAGATGACATAATCATAAAAGCTGACACTATCCCTGAGTCAGAGAGCTTCAGGGCAGCTAGTGATGACTTGATCAAGTAGGTACATTAAATCAAATGTATTCAGAATATCTCACCTACCATGACTCATGTCATGTTCCATTGATTGCTAATGAGGGTGGCATACCCAAGTAAGAGACTTCCCAAGACTGATCTCCGAATTGATTAGTTTATGTACAGTATGACCAAATAAAATATAACAATCGTCACATGTAAGCTTATTTACAGGCATCACACTATTCTAAGCCAGGTTAGGGCCAGTAAAACAAGAGCATGGTCAGAGGTGATCCTAGAGTAGTGCATCCCCTAAGGAGCTGCTGGTGACACTGATACTTTTTCCCTCAAATAAGTACACACAAAGCCAGTCTTTGTTGCTTGATTGGAAGTTGAACTTGAATGGGGGAGGAAGGGATCATGGGATACCCCAAACTGAAGAATTTAACTCTTTGTGGTCTGTTCTCTCTCTAAAGGAGCACAAAAAGTCCCATGCAACTCTATGCTGCTAACAGGTGACTATGTCTTTCCAGAAAATTAAGAGCTGCACATAGTCACTAACGTCCAGCACACGGGTTATTTACTCACAATGACACAGCACATGATTTACTCAGCAAGGGAGATACACACCCACAATACCCACAGGACAGCTGTCCATTTTCCCCCAACTTCCTCCTGGTAATCTCTAGTGAGCTTCTCCAGATCCAAATCAGCTCCAGGACCAGACCAGTAAATAGGCTCCCCAGCTTAAACTCCAACTGGGACCTCAATGTCTTCTGAATGCCATCTGCAGCAATCCTTCCTCAGGGTATTGGCCCCTGCACAGGGATCTCCTCCAGCAGGACTGGACCCAGGAACTCCTCACCCCTCTCTCAGGCCCCAGACTATTTATGAACTCTCTTACCACCTACTGGGCACATCTTCACAGGGATTGATTGGACCCCCATACATTTGAAGACTACCTCATCCACTCTTCCTCCCACTATAATTCAAGAATCCTCTAGAATACACGTAGAAGCAAAAGAGCAGCAGCCTGTGAGACACTGAGCAGGCCAGAATAATCAACCACTGTTCCACTAATTACATTAGCGTTGTACTAAATTTTTCTAACAGCACTAACAACACTAACAAGGAGGGTGCTACACCAGCAAGGGGCTGTTTCTTAGGATGCCAACAAATTGTGCCTACAAGTGCGATTGATGTCTTTATACAGATACAATACAAGTACATACTGTATGTTACAGTATGGGGTGGCAGGTATGTTTTATTTGCCAAAGCGTTCGTAATTCTGTACAGTTGTTTTGTTTGACGCATATTTTGAACACAGTACAACACAGGACAACTAGATAGTTACACACATACAGGGTAAGTAACTAAGCTTCCTGTTCCATTGCAAGGTGCTGTACACCACATTAACAAAGCTGGCACACCTAATTAACAAAGGAAATATGTCAGATTTCAAAATCCCTCTCTGCTCGTACTGTTAGATAGCAAATGTCATCAGCGCTAAAATGTGGCCATGTGTGGATAAGAAGGGATCACAGTTAGTAATGTGGGGTCTAGACCCAGTGCAGCTGGACAACAGCCATAGCTGGAGGATATGGGTAAAACAATGTATAACAAAATGATCAAGCGCTCAATGGACTAACAGAGAAGGCAGTCTCACAACAGGCAGTGGAACGTAAACATGAATAGTTTATTCAATAATATACATATGAACAAATCCTGTTGTCAATGCAAGAAGAGGTGGAAAGAGATGAAAGGGAAAGTTAATGGCTTACAGTGTCACTGGAGGTCCTCAGAGCAACGGGGGGGCTGACGGCATCCAAGTGTGGAGAAAAACCCTCACAGCAGGGGAGGCGCCAATGCCCCTGCTGCGCTTCAGCCGAATGGGAGGCCCACTCACTGGCATGTAGAGGACAGCTGGACGTGCTGGAGGAGGAAGCGGAGGCAGCGGTCAGCGGGAAGATGGAGAGCTGAATTCCGTGCTTCAGGTGTTAGAGACGCCAGGCCAGCTGGTGTGCTGACAGGAGGTGGGAAGGTGCCGCGATCCGCGATTGGATTTGAGCCACTCTCTCCTGATGGAACCAAACATGTTTGTGGCTGCTCACTGCTGGGTAGGAGTGTCCTGGAAGGATGCAACATCCGGGAGAGTGGAACCAGAGCTGGGTTGGCTGGCATGGATGGCGGTCAGCGCTGATGGAAGCTATGGTGACTTGATCTACTTGAGGACCAGTGTGACCCGCAAGCTTCTCGGTTTCCGTGACAATGAGTTTCACGCACATGCGCTTTTTTAAAGTCACGGGAGTGGGCAACCAGGAAGTTTAAATAGTGTTTAAGGGCATGGATAAGCAGAGCAGTGGGGCAGGACAATTTGGTAAGAAGCGTTAACCCCACGTT
The DNA here is from genome assembly GCF_042186555.1 of Aquarana catesbeiana. Classification (NCBI taxonomy): domain Eukaryota; kingdom Metazoa; phylum Chordata; class Amphibia; order Anura; family Ranidae; genus Aquarana; species Aquarana catesbeiana. The sequence continues at coordinate 277,325,870 of NC_133329.1, read as the reverse complement.
GTTTCGAAGAGAAACATTGAGAATATACATATGTAGCGATGTAGTTGCCGCTAGTAACAGACAATCCACCAATTCACCCCACTGCCTGACTTCATACATCACTTGCAGAGACAATGAACAGTCTTTTGCTGGTTTTGTTTTTGTTGTTTTATTGGGGGGTACAACTTGGATGGGAAAAGGGATATGGGATGCCCATAGAATATTTAATTGCCATCATATTTTAAGATTTAAGCACAACAGCACATAGTTAGAGTCAGAAGATTGGATGTGCTTTTATTCTGAGTAAAAATCTCCTCCTGCATCTCCATGCAGACTGTTGATCCTCCTCTGCCCTACTCCAGCAGACTATTCCTTCTAAGATTTCCCAATCCATCACCGTGTGAAGGGTGAAGACATCGCCTTTGACCATGTAAAAGTGATGGTCTTAGAGCTCTCTCTCCTCCTGCACAAACTTGTTTCCTCCTGCACAAACTTATGATTACTGAGGTAAATTAATGTCACATCTTTTTCATTTGAGTATTAAGGACCCACTCTGAATAAGCCCCTAAACAGGCTCGCCCCTACTAGGTCTGAGGCCTGCAATACCTCTCCCCGGAGGCCCAGTAGTTTAAAAGCATTTCTTTGGATGGTGGACTACTGTTTCCAGCCAGCCCAACTTGCAAATCCTGTGCCCTCAGGCTACATCGATTTGACACAGATCCCCACAGTCTCTTCTCTGATCCAGGACTCCTCATCACTCACCGTGTGAAGAATGAAGACTTTGCTAATGACCGTGTAAAAGCAAAGTTCCCTCACAGACTTCCTGGCACATCCAGCCCTCCACTGTGGTAACAATCAAAGACCTTCCACTGCCCTGAGTCCTTGATGAGAAACTTGACTGGGCCATATGTTCCAACAGCTTCACCTGTCCCTCTGCTCCAGGAGTTCCTTACCACCGACCGTGTCGTAATAAAGACATTGCCAATGACTGTGTAGAGGCAAAGTTCCCTCACAGCTCTCCCCGGGCCTCCTCCTGCGATCGGCGCACCCCCCCAGATGGGGATGCCCTCCTGCTGCTGCCTAGTATTCCATTCCTCACTTCACTCAGCCGACATCTCTCCCCAGTGGCATGTTACCTCAGCTTATATAGGAGACCCACCCCCTGCCAATACCAATTGGGGATTGGTCAGGGCTCCCACACAAGCTACCTGCCACTCCAGTTCTAGGCCGAGCCCCTCTTCCAGAATATTCTCCCTGGAAGCAGGGGAGGCGCATCAGAACTAGAGCACAGGTGGCCACACCCACTGCTACTCTGACCACTCCTAGCCCCCAGATCAAAACAGACAGGCCTAGCTTGCAGCATAGGCCTGCATAAATTTGCCTGTGGTGACAGTTCCTAGTAAAAACCTATTACTAGCACCTACCTATTGATAATGGGTGCTACACATGATTATGCAGATTCAAATAAACCCCTTCCCCCTCCCATCTCCCTTTCCCCCTTCTTTTTTCCCCCCACCCACCACCCCTTTCCTTCCCTTATTACTTTCTTCTCCCTTCCTCTTCTTCCCCCTCTTGTTTTTTCCACCTCTCTATTTTTTCCATTGCTCCTCCCTCCTCTTTTCCTCCCCCCTCCTCTCCCTTTTCCTCTCCCCCATTTCCCTTTCCTTTCCCCACTTTCTCTTCCTTTCCTCCCCCTCCTCATTTGATTTTAGTGGCCGCAGTATCTATTTATGGTTATTTATATACATATTTGGCAAATCATTTTGTTTGGTTATTATTCAGTGCAATGTATGAATACAACATGCAATGCAATATACATTGCACATTTTTTATTTTTTATGTTTTTCTTGTCATTTTCAATTTTTTTTCAATTTTTTAATAGGTATTTATTTTATTATTATTTTTTTTCATATATCTATATATCATCTATATATCTATATATCATCTATATATCTATATATCTATCTCTATCTATCTATATCTCTATCTATCTATCTATCTATCTATATATTTTCCATATATATATTTATTTGCAGATACATATATATTTTTAACACGTGTTGACAATTGGGATTGATTCTTTCTTTAATTCTAATTTTCACTACTAATTTTTAATTTACTATTGTGTTGTTGTGATTGTTATTTGTTAAGCTTATCATGTGCATATATAACACTAAGGATTATTTGAATCTGCATAATTATGTATATTCTCAGTGTTTCTCTTCTGAGCAAGGAGGGGTTAACACTTGTTACCAAATTGTCCTGCTCCACTGCTCTTACTCCCCGCCCTTACACACTATTTAAACTTCCTGGTTACCCACTTCCGTGACTTTGAAAAAGCGCAAGCGCGCAAAAGGCATCATCACGGCATCCGAGAAGCTTCCTGGTCCTCAAATAGATCAAGTCACCATGCCTCCATGAGCGCTGAGTGGCATTCACGCCAGCCAACCCAGCTCTGCTTCCATCCTCCCGGATGTTGCATTCTTCCAGGACACTCCTACCCAGCAGTGAGCAGCCACAAACATGTTTGGTTCCATTAGGAGAGAGACGCTCGGATCCATCCGCGGATCGCGGCACCTTCCCACCTCCTGTCAGCACACCAGCTGGTCTGGCGTCTCTGACACATGAAGCATGGAATTCAGCTCTCCATTTTCCCACTGACCGTTGCATCCGCCTCCTCCTCCAGCACATCCAGCTGTCCTCTACATGCCAGTGAGCGGGTCTCCCATTCGGCTGAAGCACAGCAGGGACATTGGCGCCTCCCCTGCTGCGAGCTTTTTTCCCCACACTTGGATGCCGTCAGCCCCCTATTGCTCTGAGGACCTCCAGAGACACCGTAGGCCATTTACTTTCCCTTTCATCTCTCTCCACCTCTTCTTGCATTGACAACATGAATCGATCATATGTATATTATTGAATAAACTATTCACTGTTGTGAGACTGCCTTCTCTGTCAGCCCATTGAGCGCTGGATCATTTTGTTGTACTCTGCCCGTACTGTAATTACACTGTAAGTGCAGAGTAGGACAAAGACAATTCCATAGCTCAACTTACCAACCAGTCTGCTGACCAACCAAATTAGCCTGTCTAACCGTCTGTTAAAAGCAGGGGTTTAGTTAGCACACATTTGCAAACGCATGTGAAAGCTGCAAGGCCTCGTCAAGGCACCCTGTATTACTTGCAGTCCTAACACTAAATTTATAAGTGTCTCCACAGTGGAAGCACATGCATTGAATGGATAGGTGTGAGACAGGTGAGCCTGGAGGCCGCCCTAGCCCCCTTAAAGGGACAGGACACACACTGGACACCCAGCAATGACAGCAAAGGCGTCCAGTGTGTCCCCGACCCAAATATACAAACGGTAACAAAACACTGGCCACCGCCCACACCCATAACTGGCCTTCACAGTAAGGAGCACATGGAGGGCATATACATGTAAGACAAAGACAATTCCATAGCTCAACTTACCAACCAGTCTGCTGACCAACCAAATTATCCTGTCTAACCGTCTGTTAAAAGCAGGGGTTTAGTTAGCACACATTTGCAAACGCATGTGAAAGCTGCAAGGTCTCGTCAAGGCACCCTGTATTACTTGCAGTCCTAACACTAAATTTATAAGTGTCTCCACAGTGGAAGCACATGCATTGAATGGATAGGTGTGAGACAGGTGAGCCTGGAGGCCGCCCTAGCCCCCTTAAAGGGACAGGACACACACTGGACACCCAGCAATGACAGCAAAGGCGTCCAGTGTGTCCCCGACCCAAATATACAAACGGTAACAAAACACTGGCCACCGCCCACACCCATAACTGGCCTTCACAGTAAGGAGCACATGGAGGGCATATACATGTAAGACAAAGACAATTCCATAGCTCAACTTACCAACCAGTCTGCTGACCAACCAATTTAGCCTGTCTAACCGTCTGTTAAAAGCAGGGGTTTAGTTAGCACACATTTGCAAACGCATGTGAAAGCTGCAAGGCCTCGTCAAGGCACCCTGTATTACTTGCAGTCCTAACACTAAATTTATAAGTGTCTCCACAGTGGAAGCACATGCATTGAATGGATAGGTGTGAGACAGGTGAGCCTGGAGGCCGCCCTAGCCCCCTTAAAGGGACAGGACACACACTGGACACCCAGAAATGACAGCAAAGGCGTCCAGTGTGTCCCCGACCCAAATATACAAACGGTAACAAAACACTGGCCACCGCCCACACCCATAACTGGCCTTCACAGTAAGGAGCACATGGAGGGCATATACATGTAAGACAAAGACAATTCCATAGCTCAACTTACCAACCAGTCTGCTGACCAACCAAATTAGCCTGTCTAACCGTCTGTTAAAAGCACACATTTGCAAACGCATGTGAAATTCAGGGTGCCTTGACGAGGCCTTGCAGCTTTCACATGCGTTTGCAAATGTGTGCTAACTAAACCCCTGCTTTTAACAGACGGTTAGACAGGCTAATTTGGTTGGTCAGCAGACTGGTTGGTAAGTTGAGCTATGGAATTGTCTTTGTCTTACATGTATATGCCCTCCATGTGCTCCTTACTGTGAAGGCCAGTTATGGGTGTGGGCGGTGGCCAGTGTTTTGTTACTGTAAGTGCAGAGCCTATAGTGTTAAGTTTTCCTCCTCCCTCTCACACTTATCTGAGCAAAAAGGGGAAGGGGGTGATTGGAGTGGTCACAGGTATCCCAAACTGTTGTCTGGGCCATATAACAGCATAGAACATGCAGCAGGTAGAGATTGTGACATCATCCGCCTGGCTCTCCACCTCAGCCAATCAAAGGAAGCTTTGTATTCATCAATAAAAATACTAGGCATCCTGTAAATGGCTCAGTAGTGTTCAGCCCCACTTGATTTTATTCCGACAGCAGATGGGAAGTCCCTGTACCACTGCCGGAACACAGAGGGGACATACACAGGGGGAGGAGGTTGGACCTAGAGGTTGTTGGTCGTGGGAGTTGGACAGAAACCATTGCACTAGGACTGAGGTTGCCCCATAGCAGGACCACAAAACAGGACTAAGTTGAAGCTATTCTACAGCTATTCCACTACTTGTTGGGAACTAATACAACCTAAAGCACAGCACAGTCCAAGTCAGCACAGTAGCTGCATAGCACTTAAAAAGTGGGAATGAGTACTACCATGAATGTTGATACTTTGCCTCGCTCATGTAACAACTAAAATACTGTATGGTGATGATTCAATGGAAGTATGGATTCCAATGCTTTCTTATTTAAGTAGGAAGTTATGATCTAGTAACAACATCTGGTCTGAGTTACTTGTGAAGAAGGTGAGAGTATGCTCCTATAGGGAACAGGAAAAGGAGAAAAGAGTGTAAACCTTTATGTCCACCTTCTGGGTAATTAAGAATGATAAGTAAAGGGAAGGAGGAACAGCCAGCTTGGGAGAGGAGGGTGGACTGGTGACTGTACAGTTTGCCCTTCTGAAAGCCAGGGTCCCTATATTAGGGCCTGCTGTAAAATGGAACCCTCTTAAGGACCTGGCCTTGGTTCATGGAGTGCAAGGCCTTGCAAAGCATGCAGCAGCTTTCCTCCATGTCTTCAGGCTGAACAGATTAAAATGTATTGTGTGTGAAAGAGCTGATAAGGGAAAATCCACACTCAACGCCATATCTCGCAAAATGTCTCTCTAGTCAGTGCTGAGATGAGTGTTACTGGCAAGTGAATAGACAAGAAGAAAAGAAAAAAGCGCCACTTAGTGTAGTATTTAGGTGCAATTTATTATGGCCCCCATAATGGGTTAAACACAAAAAGTATGTAGTATACAGGCTCTCCAGTATAGACTCACTCTGGGGGGGGTCTGTTCGTCTAATCCTCGTGCACTGGGTAGATGGGCATCTCACGCTGTAGGGGAACGGAGCTGTAGCTGAATAGTATCCACAGAAGCCCTCGAGCGGTTACGGGATCCGGGGTGGACTGTATCGTGGATCGCAGCATTGCGCGAGTGGTGAGGAGGGTTCTGACGTCACCGGTCCCATGATGCTTTGCGACACGTTTCGGAGCATGCGCTGTGTTGAGTTCGGGCATGCACACTCCTTTTTCAAGCTACAGATAGGATGGGGAGCCTGGCTTTTATGATAGACCAGTCAAAAGTGGCGTCCATACACAAACAAGTTATATAATTCCACTCAGATTAAATGCAGCAATTTAAAAAACATAATTTACATAAGTAATAACATAAATAAAAAAATTAATAAAAAAATTTATATATCTTAAATAATATGTGTTAAAATATATACGCGCAGGTCATCATAGTATAAGCCTTCCTTATATTGTTGGATAGTAATGGAGGGTCACAATGAGGGTATATATATATATATATATATATATATATATATATATACATATATATCCAATGCAGAGTAACATTCATATTAGTTTTAATGTCTTTAGGTCTGGAGACATGATTGGTCAGTCCATCAACTTTACCCTTAGCTTCTTTAGCAAGGCAGTGGTTGTCTTGGAGGTGTGTTTGGGGTCAGTATCATGTTGGAATATTGCCTTGCGGCCCAGTCTCTGAAAGGAGGGGATTATGCTTGGCTTCAGTATGTCTCAGTACATGTTGGCATTCATGGGTCCCTCAATGAACTGTAGCTCTCCAGTGCCGGCAGTACTCATGCAGCCCCAGGCAATGACACTCCCACCACCATGCTTGACCGTAGGCAAGACACACTTGTCTTTGCACTCCTCACCTGGTTGCCGCCACTCACGCTTGACACCATCTGAACCAAATAAGTTTATCTTGGTCTCATCTCACAGGGCATGGTTCCAGTAATCCATGTCCTTAGTCTACTTGTCCTCAGCAAACTGTGGGATTTCTTGTGCATCATCTTTAGAAGAGGTATCCTTCTGGGACGACAGCCATGCAGACAAATTTGATGCAGTGTGCAGCGTATGGTCTGAGCACGGACAAGCTGACTCCAACATGCCTTCAACCTCTGCAGCAATGCTGGCAGCACTCATACGTCTATTTCCCTATTTCCTCTGGATATGATGCTGAGCACGTGCACTCAACTTCTTTTTTTAAGGAGTATTCAACGATACTTGAACAAAAAAGAGCTACATGGTTGTGCTGCCAGAAGGAAGCCTTCACTGCACCAATGCCACAAAAAAGCCAATGAGGTATGCCAAGGTGTTATTGGGCATATTGTAACCAGGCTTTTTTTGTGGAACTTGTACAGTAAAGGCTCTTTTCTGGCAACTTGAACATGCAGCTCTTTTATGTTCAAGTATCATCGTATTATGCTCCTTAAAAACAACCACACCATTTTTTTCCAGAGCAGCCTATATTCCTACCGAGGTTGCCTGTGGGTTTTTCTTTGTATCCCGAATAGTTCCTGTGACAGTTGTGGCTGAAATCTTTCTTGATCTACCTGACCTTGGCTTGGTATCAAGAGATCCCCAAATTTTCCATTTCTTATTAAGTGATTGAACAGTACTGACTATCATATTCAAGGCTTTGGATATCTTTTTATATAATTTTCCATCTTTGTAAAGTTTCATTACCTTGTTACGCAGGTGTTTTGACTGTTCTTTTCTACCTCCTCATGGCTCAGTGTCTAGCCTGCTTAGTGCAACCATGTGAGAGCTAACAAACTCATTGACTATTTATACACAGACACTAATGGTGATTTAAAAAGTCACAAATGTGGGACATTAACCTTTAATTGCCATTTTAACCTATGTGTGCCACCTTCTGTGTCTGTACCAAGGCCAAACATTCCAGGGTATGTAAACTTTTTATCCGGGCCATTTGGGTGATTTCTGTTATCATTATGATTTAAAAAGGACCCAAAAACTATGTGATAATAAATGGCTTCATGTGATTGCTATCCTTAAATAAAAGACAGTTTTTTGGCACGACCAGTCATAATTTGAATCTTAATTCTGCCAGGGTATGCAAACTGCCAGGGTATGCAAACTTTTGAGCACAATTGTATATTATATGTGCTTTAATTCTTGAGAAATTTTAACTGCATGAAACTAAACTGCCTAAACCTTTACCAGAAATGTGTTAACCCCACCTAAAAATTCCATTGCTCCACCCATTTCCAGGTAACTCTCACATTCTACTAATATCTTAGAGTGCAAAAACAACAGAACACAGCCACCTTCTTGAAAAAAAGGATGCATTGTGTAGCGGACATCCATCATCTAAATGTTGTGTCGGAATGGGTTAAGCAGATGGGCTCTACATCCCGTGTTAAAATAATTTGCAAGCAAAACAATTCACTTGCCAGGTCTGAGCAAGAAGATCATTTTCTCTGTGCTCTTTCCTCCTATTGTCATACATAAGTAAAAGAAAGCTTTAAAGAAAGCAATCGTTGAAAATGATTTTTGCATATGAAAGAAGCCAGTAAGTTTACACACCTGGTTTAGCTTTGGAAAAAAATCAACCAAGTTACCCTTGAAACCCTTTGGGAGAGGGAGCAGTCAAGGTCATTGAAGCTCACCTCTGAATTATTTACTTCCTTCTCAGCATATCTGTAATGTGGGTTCTTTGCTAAGTGACAGTAGTTTGGCTGCATACTCTCTGCATGTTTTTAAGATAACTTGGCAGTCTCGCCAGCTCCACTGTTCTGCTCTGGTATTCTGGAGGTCACCTGACCTTCTACGTCAAAAAAAGAAATGACAGCAGGAGGGCCACCGATTTCTTTGAGAGGGAATCAAAATGGCCCTTTCCTGGCTGGCATGCATACATTTTGAGCCAGAATTTCCTGTTGAATTTCAAAGTTGTCCTTGTGGTTTCTGGAGGCAGTGCATTTGTCCTGAACACTAAAAGAAATTAAATGAATGAACCTCTTTACTCAGAGGACTGTGAAAATATGCAGGCTTTAATCTCTGTGACTGCAGTGCTCATTGGGAACATCGGAAATAAGCCGCATAAATCCTGGACTTGAAAACAACTGACAGTTTTGAAAAGATAATTCATATATTAACTTTTAAAATAACATCCATTAAGCTGTACTAGTAGACCTGGGGAAATAACGTTGTACACACCAGAGATTTCAAAAAGGATATACAGACCTCTCTTACTTCATTTAATGAACAATCATTAGGATTTTGTGCATATGAAAGTTTTTAAAGAAATCTACAGTTCTCACACGAAGCCTTTGCAAGTATTTGAAGAGACACTGTCAGTTTGCTCATTCTCTGATAAGACACAATGTCTCTACAAAGGCCCCCCCCCGATCCCCTTATACTCACCCTACCAGTGCTTCTCCACTGCTCCTTTTTCCATTGCAGTTGGCAACAATACCCTGTGTTTCAAGATATAATGGTGCTTGTAACCTCTTCCCCCCAGGTATTTCCTGCTGGAATGTAAACAAAATTAAAATGCTTGGGGTCCCTCTAAAAAAGCCATACCAGACCCTTATTCGAGCGTGAAGCTTGGAAGGCCCAGAAAGGGGAGTCTGAGCGTGCATGCCCCGCTCATGCCTCCCTAACCATACCAGGCCATATGCCAGGTCCATATTTGATCAATGATATCACATGAAATACTCCGCCCTTTGTTCACACGCTGTGGTGGGGACCAGGAGTTGTCATTCATGGCAAGCAGTTGTTGGAAATGGATTGTGTTGGTGGTCGATTTCTTTTTTTTAGGGAGTTGGTGGATGTCATGATTATAATTGCTGTGGATCTGCATAGCTGGATAAGAGGACTGATTATGGATTTATATGGTGGGATATTTATTTATATTTCTTAAAAAACGACATTTCCAATAAAGTCTAGTATGGGATTAGTAGGGCCCCCTTTTTTTTGCATGATGTCCCCCTTGGCATCCTTACCAGACCCTCATTAGTGATAAGGATCTGGTACAGATGAAGGAAATCCCCAGCTGTCTGTTTACAAACAGAAGGAAGTAGCTAAGAGTTGTCATTTACTAGAAATTTAAACTGCATTTTTTTTCTTTGTCAATGTCAGTTTTGCTTTGGTAGGCTGTATACATCGTGACATGTTATTTAAAGCCCAACCTGATCCTTCAGAGAAACGGTGCTCCCCCACATCCAGTGGTGGACTGTTCCTGATGTCTTCACGTCTAGATGACATCAGGAACAGTTCACCACACAAGACCAGGGAAGGAGCCAAAGGGACTGGTCTTGAGCTGGGATGATCGAAGGATTAGATAAGTGCATCTCGGCTCTCGGAACCCCTAGACCAAAACAAGCAGTTAATTCATGCAGTGCTTACACAGCCCCACTGCATGGTAAAAAAAAAAAAAAAAATTAAAAATTACCTTGAGTTCAGCCTTATGGGAATTTTGCTTTTTAATATCTTTTTTTTCTCTGGTTCATGTTCCTCAGGGCAGTGTCCAGCCCCCCATGCCATTTGTTTGACAATCCCATGCCCATTAGCCTAGACAATGTCCATTCACATTCAGCACCCATTCAATGGGATTTGGATTAGGTACTTGAACTTTGATTACGTTTTGCAAATGTACCCAGCATTCAAAGGTGTTGAGCTCATTACAACTGGTCTCTTTCAAAAAAATGTTAGAAGGAATGGATAGAACTTCTGACAAGTATTTTATGAGTCTTTGTCTGCATTGCCAATACCAGCTGAATCTGTCACCCTTAAACTATATACACTTTAAGAAAGCATACTGTATATAGAAGAGGTGTGAAAATACCACCTATGCATTTTGAATACTTGTAGCTATGTATAGTACATACAATTAGATTTGCTTATCACAACTGGCCCAAAGGCTAGCTCTTTGAAAAAAATTGGTCAAGGAAATGACTGTTTTAAGATACAAGAATATGTGTGACAAAATAATAGTCACTATTTTCTGAGTATACTGATGTTGTTCTTAATGCTCCTCTGTGTTACCATCAATCACAGTCATAATGAACTTGGCACTGATCTCACTCTGATCTATACTATTAATATCATCATGATTCATCACAGTTACTTATAATTTATTTGCTAATTGGCCGTGCCTTGACTATCTGTCAGGAATTCTTATCACTCTTAGCACAATATAGCAAAGGATTGCTGTCATGCTATTTCAAGCAAGCAGGAGTTCGATGAAGTTAAGAGGCTATGGATATGAGAGAGGTGAGCTACATTTTATTTTTTAGTTGGTCAGAAATGTTGGGCCTTGATTTGTCCTTTTCCAAAATTTAAAAACTAAAATAAGTAAGATAATCTACTCTTAGGACTTTGTAAATAGTCATCTTTTATCAGTGATGCATGCAGCCTTTTTATGTTTTTGGCTTTTAGAATCTCAGTCTCTATTTCAAACATTTTTGAGCTGGTAGTGTATAATTGTTTTTTGACCTTCTGTATTATAGCACATTTTTTAATTGGCTGTATAAAGGTTTTGCACTCCTTTTCTCTGTAGAATAAATATTTTTGTGCAGTGGTTATTCTACAGATTCTTACTGTTTGAGACTTTTGATTTGTCACTAATTTGGGGGCATTAAAGTGGTTGTAAACACTTACGCAGTATATAAGTGACTAGCCTCAGTTAATACACAGAGATGGAACAAATCCTCCTACATAACTTGTACCTGTTTATCTGCAGCCCTCTCTCCTCTACAGCTTTCTAAAACACACCGATCAAAGGCTGTTTCTCAGCTCCAGAGGGCAAGATGATCTGATGTCACACACAACATAGCATAGAGCAGGGAGCTGAGTGTAATCTGAGACCTAAGTGGAGAGAAACAACACACACCATACACAGTCTCATAGGGAAACATGCACAGCTGAGGCTGTCAATTACTTTCTATGTGCTGGGGGGCTGCCTTTTGAGACTCTGTGGTGTCAATATAATATGTCAGAATTGAATAATGCACATAGCAGAGGGAAGGGACTGGAGACATAAATCACACTTCGTGCTTTGTATGGAGGCTAGAACACATTATGGAGTGATATGCTCTGTTCATTTTTCATTTCAGAGGTTTACATTAAAACCACTTTTTTAGCATTTATACTATGGATTCTAGTGCATGAATGTTTCAGTATCTCACAAAAGTGAGTACACCCCTCACATTTTTGTAAATATTTTATTATATCTTTTCATGTGACAACACTGTTCAGCTTGAGTACAGCTTGTATAACAGTGTAAATTTGCTGTCCCCTCAAAATAACTCAACACACAGCCATTAATGTAAAAACTGCTGACGACAAAAGTGATTACACCCCTAATTGAAAATGTCCAAATTGGGCCCAAAGTGTCAATATTTTGTGTGGCCACCATTATTTTCCAGCACTGCCTTAACCCTCTTGGGCATGGAGTTCACCAGAGCTTCACAAGTTGCCACTGGAGTCATCTTTCACTCCTCCATGACGACATCACGGAACTGGTGGACATTAGAGACCTTGCACTCCTCCACCTTCCGTTTGAGGATGCCCCACAGATGCTCAATAGGGTTTAGGTCTGGAGACATGCTTGGCCAGTCCATCACCTTTACCCTCAGCTTCTTTAGCAAGGCAGTGGTCGTCTTGGAGGTGTGCTTGGGGTCGTTATCATGTTGGAATACTGCCCTGGGGCCCAGTCTCCGAAGGCAGGGGATCATGCTCTGCTTCGGTATGTCACAGTAAGTGTTGGCATTCATGGTTCCCTCAATGAACTGTAGCTCCCCAGTGCCGGCAGCACTCATGCAGCCCCAGACCATGACACTCACAACCACCATGCTTGAATGTAGGCAAGACACACTTGTCTTTGTACTCCTCACCTGGTTGCCGCCACACACGCTTGACACCATGTGAACCAAATACGTTTATCTTGGTCTCATCAGACCACAGGACATGGTTCCAGCAATTTATGTCTTAGTCTGCTTGCCTTCAGCAAACTGTTTGTGGGCTTTCTTGTGCATCATCTTTAGAAGAGGCTTCCTTCTGGGATGACAGCCATGCAGACCAATTTGATGTAGTGTGTGGCATATGGTCTGAGCACTGACAGGCTGACCCACAAACCCTTCAATCTCTGCAGCAATACTGGCAGCACTCATACGTCTATTTCCCAAAGACAACCTCTGGATATGGCGCTGAGCACATACACTCAATTTCTTTGGTCGACCATGGCGAGGCCTGTTCTGAGTGGAACCTGCCCTGTTGAACCATTGTAAGGTCTTGGCCACCGTGCTGCAGCTCAGTTTCAGAGTCTTGGCAATCTTCTTATAGCCTAGGCCATCTTTATGTAGAGCAACAATTCTTTCTTTCAGATCCTCAGAGAGTACTTTGCCATGAGGTACCATGTTGAAATTCCAGTGACCAGTTACTTAGGGGTGTACTCACTTTTGTTGCCAGTGGTTAAGACATTAATGGCTGTGTGTTGAGTTATTTTGAGGGGGCAGCAAATTTACACTGTTATACAAGCTGTACACTCACTATTTTACATTGTAGCAAAGTGTAATTTCTTCAGTGTTGTCACATGAAAAGATATTAAAAAATTACAAAAATGTGAGGGGTGTACTTACTTTTGTGAGATACTGTATATATGTGCTAAAAACAGCATAATACACTCCTTTTGCTGCAATACATATGGAGAGAGCTTAGGCAAAAATCTAGGGGTTAAGTTAAAGTCCAACTGCAGTATGGACATAAAGTAATCCCCCCCCCCCACCCCCACCCATACACTGCACATCATTTTCACAGCTGTCTTGAGTGGTCATAAAGGAAACTCTCCGCTGGTGTGTATTTCTTGCTACTGTACTGAACTGATGTTCTGCTTCTGCAATCTAAGTGTGATCTCTATAACTGCTTCAGTTGTGGCAATATAGCTGTAACTTACACACTCAGTAGAATTAGCAGACAGTGACTCAATCTAAATGACATCTTGCAGATTGTAGAGAGCTTGAATCCAAAACTTGTGCAGATCTTCACAGATGAACATCAGATAGGTAACAAAGTCTTAGTATGTCTAGCTCCAGCAATTACTTGTTTTCAGAACAGAAACTAAAGACACACTGAAAATAGGGTGGGATTAACTATACAGAGCATCTTCTAGCTACAAAGTGAGGAAGGGACAATGTAATTTAAAGGCAAACAAACAAACAATACATGTGTAACATGATAATGGTTCTCAAGTATTAATGTATAAGTACACTCCTAGACCCAATTTTACTGAAGTTTTCTTTGGCATGAAGAATGAGATGGGAATAGGATGTAGGCCCTATTTCAGATGAGACCTGGGATTATATTTTCCAGTCCCTGCAAACAGTTTCTCTTTCTCCCTTTTATAGGCTGACCCAGGTGTTTATCTTGATTAAGGGGGTATAGAATCCTACGTTTTTAGATACTATCGATGCAAGGGGTAACCCCTGCTGTGACATGTGTGGCCACTTGTACAGATTTCTTATCCACACCTCTTGTTAAAGAGTTACTGGGCTGAGGTTTTAGGTACCCTGAATGGTTTTCTAGGTACAAATCTTCCTATAGAGACCCTCACATGCCTTTTGGGCTATTCTGATACCTCCTCTATGGACCATAATTTGGTTCTTACTGTTTCCAGGGACTTATTTGTAGCCTGTAGGTTGATTGTCCTAAAATGGACCTCACTTTTCCACCAACTCTTTCTGAATGGATTACTGAACTTATAAAATGTATTTCTTGTGAAAAGCACACATACCGTGTTTCCCTGAAAATAAGCCCAGGTCTCATATTAATTTTGGCAACCAAAAACACACTAGGGCTTATTTTCAGGGTAGGTCTTATCATGCCATGTGCTGTCTTCTTCCCCCCCTGCCTGTCAGAAATCCCCTGTGGAACTGTGTAAAAGAGCTTGCAAATTCCTAAAATCCACAGCACCACATATTGCAAAATGTGTATGTCTGCAATCCAATTGTGCCACATACCTTCTTCTAGTGCTGGGCGCATCTGTAACCTGCCAAAGCTCTCTTCCCTTCTTTGAGCACTGCAAAGGGAGGGGGCCCGACATCAGCTGAGTGCCGCAAAACGCTTCCATGGCCCGCAGGAGGCCTCTTCCCAGCTCTAAGGAATGCAGAGGGAGGGGGGCCCAAGATCCCCCGCTGACAGCTTGCAGAAGAGCAGAGCAGCGTGACATCAGCTGAGTGCCACTTGGTGCTTCCATTGCCCGCCGGAGGCCTCTTCCCAGCTCTAAGGAATGCAGAGAGAGGAGGGCCCGAGATCCCCCGCTGACAGCTTGCAGAAGAGTAGAAGAGCAGAGCAGCGTGAGATCAGCTGAGAGCAGCGGGAGGTCAGCGATATACCAAAGGTATTTGGCACAACTAGATCACATAAACACACACACACAGTCTACACTATATAACACTGTAATCGAGTGGACTCTAGTATTTCCCAAGCACTTTAAACTAAGGCTTATTTTCGGGGTAAGGCTTATATTGCAGCCCTTCCGGAAAATCGGGGTAGGTCTTATTTTCAGGGTAGGTCTTATTTTCGGGGAAAAACAGTAGTACTTACTATATTAAATGTGATGCTATGTGGCTACCTAGAGCTACTCAGGCTACTCAGAGCTGATGTCTTTTAGACTCTCCACAACTGTATAAACAAATACTTGAGGGGCATACCCTAACTACAGTGGGGACAGAAAGTATTCAGACCCCCTTAAATTTTTCACTCTTTGTTATATTGCAGCCATTTGCTAAAATTATTTAAGTTCATTTTTTTCACTCATTAATTTACACACAGAACCCCATATTGACAGAAAAACAGAATTGTTTACATTTTTGCAGATTTATTAAAAAAGAAAAACTGAAATATCACATGGTCCTAAGTGTTCAGACCCTTTGCTGTGACACTCAGGTCCCGGAGTGGCCTAGCCAGTCTCCAGACTTTAATCCCATAGAAAATATGTGGAGGGAGCTGAAGGTTCGAGTTACCAAACGTCAGCCTCAAAACCTTAGTGACTTGGAGAGGATCTGCAAAGAGGAGTGGGACAAAATCCCTCCTAAGGTGTGTGCAAACTTGGTGGCCAACTACAGGAAACGTCTGACCTCTCTGATTGACAACAAGAGTTTTGCCACCAAGTACTAAGTCATGTTTTGCGAAGGGGTCAAATACTTATTTCACTCATTAACCACTTGCTGCCCGCCCGCCGTCATATGACGGCGGGACGGTGCAGGTGTTGTTCTGGGCCGCCCTCATATGACGGCGCAGCCTTCCAGGCAGCCCAGCCCACAATATCGCAGTCATGATAAAAATCGCAGATCGCTGCCATTACTAGTAAAAAAAAAAATAATAATAAAAATGCTATAAATCTATCCCCTCCCCTTATTTTGTAGACGATATAACTTTTGCGCAAACCAATAAATATATGCTTATTGCGATATTTTTTACCAAAAATATGTAGAAGAATACGTATCGGCCTAAACTGAGGAAAAAATTTGTTTAAAAATAAAAAAAATTGGATATTTATTATAGCAAAAAGTAAAAATATTGTGTTTTTTTCAAACTTGTCACTCTTGTTTTGTTTATAGCACAAGAAATAAAAACCGCAGAGGTGATCAAATACCAAAACCAAAAGAAAGCTCTATTAGTGGGGAAAAAATGCTAAAAATTTGATTTGGGTACAGTGTTGTATGACCGCACAATTGTTATTCAAAGTGCGACAGCGCTGAAAGCTGAAAATTGGCTTGGGCAGGAAGGGGGTAAAAATGCCCTGTATGGAAGTGGTTAAAATACAAATCAATGTATATATATATATATATATATATATATATATATATATATATATATATATATATACAGTGGGGATGGAAAGCCCCCCTTAAATTTTTCACCCCTTTGTTATATTGCAGCCATTTGCTAAAATCATTTAAGTTCATTTTTTTCCTCATTAAAGTACACACAGCACCCCATATTGACAGAAAAACACAGAATTGTTGACATTTTTTGCAGATTTATTAAAAAAGAAAAACTGAAATATCACATGGTCCTAAGTATTCAGACCCTTTGCTCAGTATTTAGTAGAAGCACCCTTTTGATCTAATACAGCCATGAGTCTTTTTGGGAAAGATGCAACAAGTTTTTCACACCTGGATTTGGGGATCCTCTGCCATTCCTCCTTGCAGATCCTCCCCAGTTCTGTCAGGTTGGATGGTAAACGTTGGTGGACAGCCATTTTTAGGTCCCTCTAGAGATGCTCAATTGGGTTTAAGTTAGGGCTCTGGCTGGGCCATTCAAGAACAGTCACGGCGTTGTTATGAAGCCACTCCTTCGTTATTTTAGCTGTGTGCTTAGGGTCATTGTCTTGTTGGAAGGTAAACCTTCAGCCCAGTCTAAGGTCCTGAGCACTCTGGAGAAGGTTTTTGTCCGGGATATCCCTGTACTTGGCCACATTCATCTTTCCCTCGATTGCAACCAGTCGTCCTGTCCCTGCAGCTGAAAAACACCCCCACAGCATGATGCTGCCACCACCATGCTTCACTGTTGGGACTGTATTGGACAGGTGATGAGCAGTGCCTGGTTTTCTCCACACATACCACTTAGAATTAAGGCCAAAAAGTTCTATCTTGGTCTCATCAGACCAGACAATCTTATTTCTCACCATCTTGGAGTCCTTCAGGTGTCTTTTAGCAAACTCCGTGCGGGCTTTCATGTGTCTTGCACTGAGGAAAGGCTTCCGTCGGTCCACTCTGCCATAAAGCCCCGGCTGGTGGAGGGCTGCAGTGATGGTTGACTTTCTACAACTTTCTCCTATCTCACAACTGCATCTCTGGAGCTCAGCCACAGTGATCTTTGGGTTCCTCTTTACCTCTCTCACCAAGGCTCTTCTCCACCGATAGCTCAGTTTGGCCGGAGGGCCAGCTCTAGGAAGGGTTCTGGTCCTCCCAAACGTCTTCCATTTAAGGATTATGGAAGCCACTGTGCTCTTAGGAACCTTAAGTGCAGCAGAAATGTTTTTGTAACCTTGGCCAGATCTGTGCCTTGCCACAATTCTGTCTCTGAGCTCTTCAGGCAGTTCCTTTGACCTCATGATTCTCATTTGCTCTGACATGCACTGTGAGCTGTAAGGTCTTATATAGACAGGTGTGTGGCTTTCCTAATTAAGTCCAATCAGTATAATCAAACACAGCTGGACTCAAATGAAGGTGTAGAACCATCTCAAGGATGATCAGAAGAAATGGACAGCACCTGAGTTAAATATATGTGTGTCACAGCAAAGGGTCTGAATACTTAGGACCATTTCAGTTTTTCTTTATTAATAAAGCTGCAAAAATGTCAACAATTCTGTGTTTTTCTGTCAATATGGGGTGCTGTGTGTACATTAATGAGGGAAAAAAATGAACTTAAATGATTTTAGCAAATGGCTGCAATATAGCAAAGAGTGAAAAATTTAAGGGGGTCTGAATACTTTCCGTCCCCACTGTATGCATTAAAGATGGTGCTGCTATAAAAACCACACAAACAGAACAAAATATTATAGCGCACACATACATAAATGTAATTTAAAACCCTACAAGGCTATTTAAGGCACCTGAACATAATAAGCAAGTAAGCAAATATGGGGATTTGTTCACACCATATGGCCATACAGTGCTTAAAGAGGAAGCAAACCCTGATTTTACTTCCTCTTTGTTTCACTGCAAAGGTAAAGCATAATGGGCTACTATGCATCGCATAGTAGCCCATTATGTGTCACATACCTGACACAGGAGCCTGCGATGTCACCGCTGTCCCCTCTGCTACAGAGTGTCCATCTTCTTTCTGGGTATCGTGGCTCTAGCGCTATGATTGGCCAGAGCCGCGATGACGTCACTCCCACGCATGCGCACGGGAGCCGCCACTAGCGGCATGTCGCCGTTAGCAGTGGCATGCTCAGTGCGCCTGCATGCTGCTGTCTACGGCGCATGCATCGTAGACAGCGGTGCCTGTCTTTTTGCAAATATCTCCTAAACCGTGTAGGTTTTGGAGATATTTCTTGGACCTACAGGTAAGCCTTAATCTAGGCTTACCTGTAGGTCAAAGTGGTCTGTAAGAGTTTACAACCACTTTAAGCTCACCACTGCATCAAAGTACCCCATTTTCATTGGGTCCTACACTATTCATAGAATGAAAGATCCCACTTCTCAACCATGGGAGAAATACACTCCTCTTTATGGGAGAACTAAAAGGATATTTATTTCTCACATGGTTGAGAAGTGGGATCTTTCATCCAATGAATAATGTAAGACCCACTGAAAATGGGATACTTTGACACAGTAGTGGGCTTAAGTACTGTATGGCCATATGGTGTGACCAAATCCCCATATATGCTTACTTGCTTATTTTGTTCTGTATGTATGGTCTCATATCAGCACCATCTGATCTGTGCCCCTCAAGTCTTTGTTTGTCTGTTATATGGGTCCTGACTAGGGATGAGCCGAACACCCCCTGGTTCGGTTCGCACCAGAACATGCGAACAGGCAAAAGGTTTGAGCGAACATGCGAACCCTTTTAAAGTCTATGGGACACGGACATGAAAAATCAAAAGTGCATATTTTAAAGGCTTATATGCAAGTTATTGCCATAAAAAGTGTATGGGGACCCGGGTACTGCCCTAGGGGACATGTATCAATGCATAAAAGTTTTTAAAACAACAGTTTTTTTCAGGAGCAATGATTTTAATAATGCTTAAAGTGAAACAATAAAAGTGAAATATTCCGTGCCTGGGGGGTCCTCTTAGGCTCGATTCACACCTATGCATGTTGCTTTTGAGCGTTTTTGGAGGTTTTTTTTTCATGCTTGCCGCGTTTTTGAGCCGCGTTTTTGCCGCGTTTTAGCGGCGTTTTTGCCGCGTTTTTGCCGCGATTTGCGTTTTGCGTTTTTTTTTTTTTTTTTTTTCATTTTTTTTTACAGTCTTACAAAAAAATTACAAAAAAAAAAAAAAATAAAAAAAAAAAAACGGCAAAAACGCACCAAAAACGCACCAAAAACGCATCAAAAACGCTGCAAAAAAGGTGCACTTGCGTTTTTGATGCTTGTCCATTGAAAACCATTACATGCAAAACGCTGCATTTTGCATGAGAAAAAGTCCCCGACCCTTTCCAAAAACGCGGAGATACAAAAAAGCATTGATGTGAACATGTTCCATAGGAACCCATGTTAAAAAATTCCCGTGCATTTCTGCAAAATGCAAAATGCATCAAAAAACGCGCTAGTGTGAATGGGGCCTAAGTCTGCCTGTAAAGTGGTGAATCTGTGTGATGTGTAGAACAGTGCTGCAGCAAAATGACATTTCTAAAGGAAAAAATGTAATTCAAACTTGCTTGTGGCTGCAATGTATTTCCGGCTCCCTGCAATAGAGATGAAAAATCAATGAAAAAATTGGCGTGGGTTCCCCAGTCCATACCAGGTCATTCGAGTCTGGTATGGATTTTAAGGGAAACTCCACGCCAACATTTTTTTTCAAACAGCGTCGGGTCCCCCCCCCCCCCCCCCAAAATCCAAAACAGGCCCTTTGGGTCTGGCATAGATTTTAAGGGGAACTCCACACCAAAATTTTTTTAAATATTGCCATGGGGTCCCCTCCAAAATCCATGCTAGACCCTTATCCGAGCAAGCAGCCCGAAAATTTTTTTTAAAAAAATTTCCCGCGATGTCCATCAGTCTTCAATCACGAAAAATAGAAAAAAAAAAAGAAAAAACAAAACAAAAAACCCCGCCTGCATGGGAGACCTCCCGGCGACTGCTGTCTTTTGGCTGTGACAGCTCTTATATAGGCAATGGGAGAAGTGGGATCTTTCATTCTATGAATAGTGTAGGACCCACTGAAAATGGGGTACTTTGACGCAGTAGTGGGCTTAAGCACTGTATGGCTATATGGAGCGACCAAATCCCCATATTTACTTACTTGCTTATTATGTTCAGGTGCTTTAAATAGCCTTGAGGTATTTTAAATGACATTTTTGTATGTGTGCACTTTAATATTTTGTTCTCCACAACTGTATGACTGAATGATGTCTATGTACTGCATTATCAAAAGCCCTGTGTCTTTCTTTTTACGCTGTTGGTCTTTCATTTATTTTGATGGCCACCCTGAGTGGTGGTTTGTTTTTTTGCTGTTAAAATTGCAAAAATACTTTAAAAAAAACTGATTTAAAATATTTTATAGGTGCATTTTAGAAGAGCAGTACTGTCAGCCAAAGGCAGCTAGATGATATAACATAGAGGTCAGGTCCTTGATGCCCAGAATCATTTATGCTTTATGTTCAGGTCATGAGTTCAACTCGAACAACAGCTGTTCGCCTGTTCGTCGAAAACCGAACATTATGGGGCGTTCGCGCCAAATTTGAGCACTGTGTAACGCCCCAAAATGCACTGTGGGAGCTCAGTGCATTGCTGTATGATGATTGGCCAAAGCATGCACCATGACCTGCATGCTTTGGCCAATCCCAGCGCCCTCAGCTAAGAGAGCCATAATTGGCCAAAAGCAGGGTGCCTTTGGCCAATCATGGCTCAGGGGGGCTAAGTCCACGCCCCACACTATATAAGACTGCCTGCACGTCAGCCACGTGTAGTGTGTTGTTGGCGTGGATGGAGAGAGAGTGTCATTTAGATTGAGCAGGCAGGAAGGTTATTCAGTTAGCTGCAGTGTTTTTTAATATATATATACAGACAGTCTTGTATATATATATATATATATATATATATATATATATATATATATATATATATATATATATATATCCACTGCATCCAGTTTAGCTAGATCTGACTACAAGACATTCCTGGTGTACTTTTTCTAACATACTTCAGGCGGGCAGGTTATCCCGTTATCTGCAGTGTATTTAATATATATATATATATATATATATATATATATATATATATATATATATATATATATGTATATATACACACTGCATCCAGTGTAGCCAAGCCTATATCTAACTGCAGGCCATTCCTGGTGTACTTTTTCTAATATACTTCAGGCAGGCAGGTTATTCAGTTAGTGGTGTACACAGTGCCGTGCACCCATAGTGCAGTTGCTACTACTTTTCTGGTGGTATACACAGTACACAATACATACAGTGCACCCATAGTTGCTATTAGACTTCTGGTGGTGTACACAATACCGTGCACCCCTAGTGCAGTTGCTACTACTTTTCGGTGGTGTACACAGTACACAATACATACAGTGCACTCATAGTTGCTATTAGATTTCTGGTGGTGTACACAATACTGTGCACCCCTAGTGCAGTTGCTACTACTTTTCTGGTGGTGTACACAGTACACAATACATACAGTGCACCCATAGTTACTGTTAGACTTCTGGTGGTGTACACAATACCGTTCACTCCTAGTGCAGTTGCTACTACTTTTCTGCTGGTGGACACAATACATACAGTGCACCCATAGTTGTTATTACACTTCTGTTGGTGTGCACAGTACCGTGCACCCCTAGTGCAGTTGCTACTACTTTTCTGGTGGTGTACACAGTACACAATACATACAGTACACCCATAGTTCTTATTACACTTCTGTTGGTGTACACAGTACCGTGCACCCCTAGTGCAGTTGCTACTCCTTTTCTGGTGGTGTACACAATACATACAGTACACCCATAGTGGGTATTACACTTCTGTTGGTGTACACAGTACCGTGCATCCATAGTGCAGTTGCTACTACTTTTTTGGTGGTGTACACAGTACACAATACATACAGTGCACCCATAGTTGCTATTAGACTTCTGGTGGTGTACACAATACCGTTCACCCCTAGTGCAGTTGCTACTACTTTTCTGCTGGTGGACACAATACATACAGTACACCCATAGTTCTTATTACATTTCTGTTGGTGTACACAGTACCATGCACCCCTAGTGCAGTTGCTACTATTTTTCTGGTGGTGTACATAGTACACAATACATACAGTGCACCCATAGTTGCTATTAGACTTCTGGTGGTGTACACAATACCGTGCACCCCTAGTGCAGTTGCTACTACTTTTCTGGTGGTGTACACAGTACACAATACATACAGTGCACTCATAGTTGCTATTAGATTTCTGGTGGTGTACACAATACTGTGCACCCCTAGTGCAGTTGCTACTACTTTTCTGGTGGTGTACACAGTACACAATACATACAGTGCACCCATAGTTGTTGTTAGACTTCTGGTGGTGTACACAATACCGTTCACCCCTAGTGCAATTGCTACTACTTTTCTGCTGGTGGACACAATACATACAGTGCACCCATAGTTGTTATTACACTTCTGTTGGTGTACACAGTACCGTGCACCCCTAGTGCAGTTTCTACTACTTTTCTGGTGGTGTACACAGTACACAATACATACAGTACACCCATAGTTCTTATTACACTTCTGTTGGTGTACACAATACCGTTCACCCCTAGTGCAGTTGCTACTACTTTTCTGCTGGTGGACACAATACATACAGTACACCCATATTTCTTATTACACTTCTGTTGGTGTACACAGTACCATGCACCCCTAGTGCAGTTGCTACTATTTTTCTGGTGGTGTACATAGTACACAATACATACAGTGCACCCATAGTTGCTAGTAGTCTTCTGGTGGTGTACACAATACCGTTCACCCCTAGTGCAGTTGCTACTACTTTTCTGGTGGTGTACACAATACATACAGTGGACCCATAGTTGTTATTACACTTCTGTTGGTGTACACAGTACCGTGCACCCATAGTGCAGTTGCTACAAATTTTCTGGTGGTGTACACAATACATACAGTACACCCATAGTTCTTTTTACACTTCTGTTGGTGTACACAGTACCGTGCACCCATAGTGCAGTTGCTACTAATTTTCTGGTGGTGTACACAGTACACAATACATACAGTGCACCCATAATTGCTGTTCTGTCCTCCAGATGTTTTATATTGCTTATTTGTACCTGTGTTGTTAATTTTACGTGCAAATGTGTAATTTACTTAAGACAATGATATGTGGTGTGCAGGCTATATCTAGCGTTCCTTTTTGGTATTGCTGTAGTTCTGTTTATTTGTTTATTTGTATGTGTAACTAAGGAAGTTGTCAGCAAGCAGGGAATTCTGGGTGGAATCTTAGCAGGAAGTGAACCAGTCACCATTCCTTTCAACACAATGAAGAAAGCAACACATGTATTTCTCAATCTATCGCCATCACCCCTTAGCAAACTTAAAAAGTAAGTTTTTACTATCCTATCTTGTACTGTATATCGTTGTTTATGCAATGTATGCTGTATTGTATGCAATATTATACTTATTGAGGTCTATTTCTGTTATTTTGTAGTTTCACTTGGCTTGTTCTAATAAAACTGAGATCAAAGAAATATGGTATCTACAGTTATTGGGATAAGAAGGTTTAGCTATCTGCTCCTTGAGACAGAACAGTGAAATTTTTAAGCTGACCTCTGAAGGGAAGATAAGCCGACTTCAGAAGTCTGTACAGCCCGGGGCTACGCAGTATCCATACCGTCAGAAGCCTTAAAGATAAAGGCCTGCGGCAGGCGAAGCAAGCAACCACGCTATGCAGAGACGCACTCTGTCAAGCAGCATCAACACTAGAGCAGTCTCTATGCAGCACAGTGGGACATCTTCTTACAAAACACGTTCACGAACAAGCTCATCTAAGTCATCTGTTGCAAATTCAGCAGCTATCGCCCGTTCAAAAGCTGAAGCAGCAAAAGCCAGGGCCACATTCGCAGACCAAGAGTTGCAGATGAAAAAAGAAAAGGCCCGCCTTGATGCAGAAAAGGTGAGACAGGAACAAGAGAGAGAGAAGGAAAGAGTACGCTTGGAGCAAGAGAGAGAGAAGGAAAAAATACGCCTGGAAGAAGAGCTAGCTCAGCAGGAAGCATCTCTGAAATTGCAGCAAGCTATCTTAGAAGCTAACATGGAGAAGCTGGCAGTAGAAAGAGACGCTTCCGCTGCCATTGCAGAAGCAGAAGCTTTAGAAGCAGCCGTCTACGATGAGCCAAGAGTAGGCAGCAGGATACTGGGTCTAGAGGAGGACCAACAAGATTCTTTGCAACGCACGTCAGATTATGTCTACCAGCACTGGGACCCAAGCAGCATCCCACAACAAGAAGTTAAATATGACCTCAGTGAGTCACATCAAATAAAGGAGCCACAAGACGACCTGGGACCCCAAAGTTACAAGCAAGAAAAATCTGACAGAGTTCCAGACTTTCCAGTTCCAACCAATCCTTCTACTCCACAAGGTACCCAGCCTTCATACAAGCATGAAACACCAGTCTTCACGCCAAAGGTGTATGCAACGAGCCGGTACGAACTGCCAACCCTATGTAAGTTTGAACCCAGCGCGCCTAAAGAAGAGACTTTTACCAGGTATGCCTTTACACCGCACCACAATACACCAGCAGCCTACCCCAATGCCAATCAGGCTACTGTAGACTTTGTCAAGTTCCTGGCCAAAAGAGATTTAGTTACCCAAGGACTTGTCAAATTCAGTGATTGCCCTCAACACTACAGGGCATGGCGATCCGCTTTCCAGAGTGTCATTCAAGGTCTAGATCTATCCTGCAGGGAACAGATAGAACTCCTCGTAAAGTGGCTTGGCAATGATTCTGCTGAACATACCAAAAGGATCAGAGACATTAACATAAACCACCCTGAGATAGGCCTTGCAAACATCTGGAACAGACTGGATAGATGTTATGGCTCACTAGAGGCTATAGAGAGTACACTGTTTAAAAGGATAGAAGACTTCCCAAAAATAGCTAGCAGAGGTTACCGAAAACTCAGAGAATTTAGTGACCTGTGTATGGAGTTACAAGTGGCTAAAGCAGAAGGAGACTTACCTGGTCTTTCTTATCTTGACTCTGCTAGAGGTATTAACTCCTTAGCACAAAAACTTCCTTATGAGTTACACGAAAGATGGATTACTCATGGCTGTAACTACAAACGAAAACACAATGTGTCTTTTCCACCCTTTAGTGAGTTTGTGGACTTTGTAGACAGATAAGCAGGAATGAAAGATGACCCCAGCTTCATTTCTCTAGCGTCTTATACCACTTCTTCTGGCCCTAAACAACTCAGAACTCCAGTAGCAGTGCACAAAACTAACATTTCTTCCCACAGATTTGCAGAGTCTCAGTCAGAGGATCAAGACAGCAACCCTACTAAGTTCTGCCCTCTACATAAGTTGCCACATCCTCTTCTGGAATGCAGAGCCTTCAGGACAAAGACCATCCAGGATCGCAAAGCTTTCCTCAAAGAGAACAACATCTGTTACAAGTGCTGCTCTTCGTCCACACATTTCGCCAAGGACTGTAAGGTCATTGTCAAATGTACAGAATGTGACAGCACAGAGCACAACACAGCTCTACACCCAAGGCCTACTCCAAGAACTTTCCCACCTGTTCATAGGGACAAGGAGCAAGGCGGGGAGACCAAAGACTCTAGCACAGATGCCATAGCAATCACTTCACAGTGTACTGAAGTTTGCACAGGAAGTACAGGTGGCAGGTCCTGCTCTAAAATATGTCTTGTGAGAGTTTACCCAAAAGGACGCAGAGACAAAGCAGTCAAGCTCTACGTCATCTTGGATGATCAGAGTAACAAGTCACTAGCTAGGTCTATGTTTTTCACATTCTAAACCTTAAAGGCCCCAGCAGTCCTTACTCCCTTAGGACTTATGCAGGTACAGTGGAAACGGCGGGGAGAAGAGCTGACGGCCTACAAATTGAATCTATGGATGGTAAGACATGCCTACCCTTACCGACCATAATAGAGTGCAACCAGATGCCAGACAACAGATCAGAGATTCCCACGCCAGACGCAGCAGCTCACCAGACTCACTTGAATCACATAGCACATCTCATACCAGAACTAGATGATCAGGCTCAGATAATCTTACTCCTAGGAAGGGATATCGTGCAAGTCCACAAAGTAAGAAAACTTATCAACGGTCCTAAAAATGCCCCATATGCCCAAAAACTGGATCTCAGGTGGGTCATTATAGGTGATGTTTGCCTGGGAGGTGCACACAAACCGGCATCTGTTAATAACCTGCTCACTAGTACCCTCGAGAATGGTCGTCCTTCTCTTTTCCAACCCTTTAAAATTCACATTCTCATAAAGGAGCTACTACACAACAACCCTGTACCTCTTCCCTTCCTAAGTCCCTTCTGTGACAGTAATACCTATGACAATTACCAAAGCAACTTAGGAAGTACAGTGTTCCAGAGAACAAAGGAAGACAACCAGGTAGCAATGTCCATTGAGGATAGGCTCTTCTTAAAGGTTATGGAAAGGAGTATGGAGAAAGACGGGACTAATAGCTGGGTTGCACCTCTTCCCTTTAGACCACAAAGACGACATTTCCCTAACAATAGAGAACTAGGATATAAACGTCTCACTTCCCTAAGACACAATCTTCAAAGGAAACCAGAGATGAAAGAACATTTCTTTTCCTTCATGGAGAAAATATTCCCTAAAGGTCATGCTGAGATAGCCCCAAACCTCAAAGACTCAGAGGAATGTTGGTATTTACCCATATTTGGGGTCTATCACCCTAAGAAGCCAGGGCAGATTAGAGTGGTGTTCGATTCCAGCGCCAAACATGAGGGTGTCTCTCTAAATGATGTCCTTCTCTCTGACCCTGATCTTAACAACAGACTATTAGGAGTACTTCTTCGCTTTCGCAAGGATTCAGTCGCATTCATGGCAGACATACAGCAAATGTTCTATTGCTTTCTTGTTAAAGAAGAACACCGAAACTTTCTAAAGGTTTCTCTGGTTCAGGGACAACAACCCCTCTGGAGACATTACAGAATACAGCATGAGGGTGCACATATTTGGCAACAGTCCTTCCTCTGCAGTTGCTATATATGGCCTCAGACACTCTGCTAGAGAGGGAAAGTCAAGGTATGGGTCAGATGTCAGAAAGTTTGTGGACAAGGATTTCTATGTAGATGATTGCTTGAAATCACTACCCACAAATGAAGCTGCAATCAGTCTCCTCAAAAGAACTCAAGCAATGCTTGCTTGTTCCAACTTAAGACTCCACAAGATTGCTTCCAATAGTAGAGAAGTTTTAGAAGCCTTTCCTGTCCAAGATCATTCTAACGAGTTAAAGGACTTAGATCTAGGCACAGACTCACTTCCCATGCAACGCAGTCTTGGTTTGATTTGGGACTTAAGATCTGACACGTTTACTTTCCGAGTAAACACAGAAGAAAAACCCTTTACCCGTAGAGGTGTCCTGTCTACCATAAACAGCCTTTATGATCC
The DNA here is from genome assembly GCF_042186555.1 of Aquarana catesbeiana. NCBI lineage: Eukaryota > Metazoa > Chordata > Amphibia > Anura > Ranidae > Aquarana > Aquarana catesbeiana. The sequence goes on along the minus strand of NC_133329.1, from coordinate 277,297,743 downwards.
CTTAGGCTTTGCAGCACCTGTCACCATCCAAGGTAAAGCACTACTGAGAGACTTAACCTGTGAGTCGCTAGATTGGGACCACCCTCTCCCCACCGACAAGAAGAACCTATGGCTAGAGTGGAAAGACTCACTAACAGCTCTATCCAACCTTAAAATTCCACGACCATACACTCCTCTGTCATCTGCTGACGTTCAGATGCAAAGACTTTGTGTGTTTTCGGATGCTTCTGTTAAAGCAATTGCTGCTGTAGCTTATCTGAAAACCATAGACACTAAAGGACAATGCCACATAGGGTTTGTAATGGGTAAAGCAGAACTTGCAAAACGTCTTAAACACACCATACCCAGGCTGGAAAAGCAAAACTGCACATGGATCTTCAACCCACCTCACTCTTCTCACATGGGAGGTGTTTGGGAGAGGATGATAGGCATAGCCCGCAGAATTCTTGATTCTATCTTCCTACAAGTAGGAACTGCAAGGCTTATTTACGAATGTTTAGTGACATTTATGGCAGAGGTTACAGCTATCATTAACGCCAGACCTTTGACATCCATTTCAAGTGACTCTGAGGATCCAGTGGTCCTCACACCTGCCATGTTACTCACGCAAAGGACTAGTATTGCCGGTGCTCCAGCTGGAGAGTTTTGTGAGAAGGACCTTTACAAACGTCAATGGAGACAAGTACAAACCCTTGCCAATATCTTCTGGAACTGGTGGAGGGAACTATATATATCTACTTTACAAGTAAGCACACTGAAAAGTGGCACACTGAAAAGCCTAATCTTAAACCTGGTGATGTTGTGCTCATGAAAGATTGCCAGACACTAAGGAATCACCGAAGTACTGCCTAGCAAGGATAATCGTGTCCATAAGGTCGAGGTCAAGATCTTTCAACAGAATGAGGCTAAAGTATTCTTGAGACCAGTGACCAAACTTATTCTGTTGCTTTCTACGGAGGACTCTGTTAGTGACATCACTTGATGTCAGGCAGGGAGTGTTCTGTCCACCAGATGTTTTATACTGGTTATTTGTACCTGTGTTGTTAATTTTACATGCAAATGTGTAATTTACTTAAGACAATCATATGTGGTGTGCAGGCTCCAACTAGCGTTCCTTTTTGGTATTGCTGTAGTTCTGTTTCTTTGTTTATTTGTATGTGTAAGTAAGGAAGTTGTCAGCAAGCAGGGAATTCTGGGTAGAATCTTAGCAGGAAGTGAACCAGTCACCATTCTTTTCAACACATTGAAGGAATCAACACATGTATTTTTCAATCTATCACCATCACCCCTTAGAGAACTTAAAAAGTATGTTTTTACTATCCCATCTTGTACTGTATATTGTTGTTTATGCAATGTATGCTGTATTGTATGCAATATTATACTTTTTAATGTCTATTTCTGTTATTTTGTAGTTTCACCTGGCTTGTTCTAATAAAACTGAGATCAAAGAAATATGGTATCTACAGTTATTGGGATAAGAGGTTTAGCTATCTTCTCCTTGAGACAGAACAGTTGCTATTAGACTTCTGGTGGTGTACACAATACTGTGCACCCCTAATGCTGTTGCTACTACTTTTCTGGTGGTGTACACAGTACACAATACAGTGTAGTGTGGTTTTGCTAAACAAAATTTACAGCATGTCCGGAAGGCCACCAAGGAGAGGCAGACGCTCACAGGCCACTAAAAGGGGACAAGCAGGCTCTGTGTCTACAGTCAACAGTGCTGGTTGTGGACATGTTGCATCCTCAGCAGGTGGCCGTGGGGCACGCTTGTCCTTTTTTTCTGCAGCTGGCTGTGTTATTGAACCACAACATGCAGAAGAGTTGGTGGAATGGATAACAAAGCCGTCCTCATCCTCTGTCACCCAGGCTCAGATTAGTTTGCCTGCCAATGCAGCTGCCAAAGTGGCCTATTCCATCAGCTCCATGTCAACAGTCACTCCTTCCCTAGCCCCACCATCATGCATGGAGGAGTCCCCCGAACTATTCGACCACAGTGTCGGGTACATGCTGCAGGAGTATGCGCATCGATTTGAAGGCTCCAATGATGGTGCCCAGGTTGAGGAAGGGAGTAATGTGTGCCCAAGAAGGTCAAGAAACTGGCAGTCATGTTCCCCCAGCTGCAGCATACTGCCAAGTTTGCTCCAGTGACGAGGAGGGAGGGGATGACGAGGTCACTGAATCTACTTGGGTGCCTGATAGAAGAGAGGAGGAGGAGGCACATCTCCAACAAGGCAGGATGCCCTCCGGGGGGCAGCTTAAGGGCAGCCACCCTATTGCATCACTCACTAAGCAGGTGCAGGGCGCTGCTGACTCCCCGTATATTTTCAAAAGTTCTTTGGTGTGAGCATTTTTTGACACGTGTACAGCAGATCGCACCATTGCTGTTTGCAACATATGTCTGAAGTGTATCAAGCGTGGCCAAAACAGCAGCCGCTTGGGCACCACATGCTTGACCAGACATATGACGACCTCCCATGCAGTCCATTGGCAACAGCACTTAAAAGACCCACATCAAAGAACAAGGCGGACCTCTCCTTGCTCCTCATCAGCTGGGATCTCCAACCCCACTATACCTCCAGTCCTCTCAGAAACCTGCACTGAGAGGAATGAAGTTATAGAAATAGGTGTCCCAAGTATTTGCGGCCAATCTAGGCGGTACACCAACATCCGATTTTACCAGGCAAATTTCCCTACCCCAGTTGCTAAACCTTTGAAAGAAATTTGGTCCCAGCCATCCACATGCTCAGCATCTGAATGCTAGCTTGGCCAAATTGCTAGCACTGCAACTGCTGCCTTTTCAGCTGGAAGACTCTGCCCCTTTTGTGAATTTGTGGAATGTGCAGTACCTCAGTGGCAAGTTCCCAAATGCCATTTCTTTTCACGGAAAGCAATTCCGGCTCTCTACCAGCATGTGGAAGACAATGTCTTGGCCTCATTGGACAGGGCGGTCAGCAGTAAGGTGCATATTACTGCTGACTCATGGTCCAGCAGGCATGGACAGGGACATTACCTTTCTTTCATGGCGCACTGGGTAACTCTGCTGGCAGCTGGGAAGAATGCAGGACAGGGTTCAGTATTGTTGGAGCTTTTTCCACCACGCCTCCAAAATGCAAGTAGTGGTGATTCTGCCACAGCTCTCTCCTCCACCCCTCCTCTTCTTCCTCTATGGCCTCTTCCTCTGCAGATCTCTCCTCTGAACCAGCGGTGCTCCGTAGGCGTACCGCTGGTACGCAAGCACTCAGGCAAAAAGATGTCATGCGGTGCTTGAGTTGGTTTGCTTAGGGGACAGGAGCCCCAGTGGGGCAGAGATTCTGGCAGCTCTGCAGGGGCAGGCTCAGAGGTGGTAGACACCACACCAGCTTCAGCCAGGAATGGTTGTATGCGACAATGGCACCAACCTCCACTCCACCCTCCAACAGGGACACTTGACCCATGTTCCCTGTTTGGCTCACATCCTGAATTTGGTGGTGCAGCGGTTCTTGAGCAGGTACATGGGCTTACAGGATCTCCTGAGAAGGCCAGGAAAGTCTGTGGTAATTTCCACCGGTCATATAATGGCAGTGCTCGGCTGGCTGACATTCAAATAGAGTGCAACCTGCCCAAGAACTGCCTCATTTGTGACATTCCCCCTTAGGTTGAACTCAACGTTGGCAATGCTGCAGCGGCTGCACATGCAGCAGAGGGCCATCAATGAGTACCTGTGTGAGTATGGCACCAGGACAGGGTCAGGGGAGCTTGGCTTTTTTTCGCCATGCAAGTGGCTACTGATCAAGGATGCATGCACTGTCCTGTCACCATTTGAGGAGGCCATGAGAATAGTGAGCAGTGACAGTGCATGCATCAGTGATACTGTTCTCTTGTCTTCCTGTTGGAGCACACTCTTCGTGGAATAACGGACAGGGCACTTGAGGCAGAACAGCAGGAGGAAGAGGAGGACTTCCTTACCTCTCAAGGCCCCCTTTATCCAGATAGTATTCCTGCGGGCCCGCCGATCACACAGGAAGAAAAAGAGATGGAGGAGGAGGATTGTGTCAGCATGGAGGTGGAGGATAACACTCAGCATCAACAGCAGTCTTCAAAGGATCGTTTTCAGTCCCCAGAAACCCATGGAGTTGTACGCAGCTGGGAAGAGGTGGTTGAGGATCATGTGATCCTTAGTGACTCAGAGGACTCAGGATCGAATGCCTCTGCAAACTTACGCCTCATGGCCTCCCTGATCCTGCAAAGCCTGCGAAAGGACCCTAGGATTCGTGGTATCAAGGAGAGGGATCATTATTGGCTGGCAACCCTTCTTGATCCACGTTACAAGGGTAAGGTTGCAGAACTTATCCAGCCTTCGCAGAGGGAGCAAAGGATGAAACATCTTCGGAGGGCCTTGCAAAAAGGTTTGTGCAATGCGTTTCCAGAGCCTGGGAAGTTACAATTTCCTGGTGCTGGACAACGTGTTGCTGAGGCTTCGTTCAGTCACAGAAAGAGCGGTGGAGAAAGTGGCCGTCTGACCGATGCGTTCAGACAATTCTTCAGTCCTCAGCGCCAAGGTCTGATTGGTTCCAGCAACCAGCATCTGAATTACATGGTGAAGGAATATCTACGGGTAAGATCAGGCTTGGAGACCTTTCCACCAGAACATCCACTGGGTTACTGGGTCTTGAGGATGGACCACTGGCCAGAGCTTGATCAATATGCAACTGAGCAATTGAGCTACTGGCCTGTCCTGCATCCAGCGTTCTTTCTGAACGCACATTCAGTGCTGCTGGAGGCTTTGTAACCGATCACAGAGTGCGCCTGTCCACAGATTTGATCGGCTCACATTTATAAAAATGAATCAGTCTTGGATCATCAGCTACCAAGCACCTGATGCTGATGTAACCGATTGATTTTTCTATGGATGTGGGATCCCTTGAAGACTGCATATGCTGAGTAGGGATGAGCCGAACACCCCCCGGTTCGGTTCGCACCAGAACCTGCGAACGGACCGAAAATTCGAACGAACGTTAGAACCCCATTGACGTCTATGGGACTCGAATGTTCGAAATCAAAAGTGCTAATTTTAAAGGCTAATTTGCATGGTATTGTCCTAAAAAGGGTTTGGGGACCTGGGTCCTGCCCCAGGGGACATGTATCAATGCAAAAAAAACTTTTAAAAACGTCCGTTTTTTCGGGAGCAGTGATTTTAATGATGCTTAAAGTAAAAAAAAAGTGAAATATTCCTTTAAATATCATACCTGGGGGGTGTCTATAGTATGCCTGTAAAGTGGCACGCGTTTCCCGTGCTTAGAACAGTCCCTGCACAAAATGTCATTTTTAAAGGAAAAAAAGTCATTTAAAACTGCTTGCGGCTTTAATGTAATGTCGGGTCCTGGCAATATGGATGAAAATCAGTGAGACAAACGGCATGGGTACCCCCCAGTACCCCCCAGTATGGATATTAAGGGGAACCCCGCACCCAAATTAAAAAAGGAAACAGCAGTATACAGGCTCTGTACACTGAACAGCAGTATACAGGCGGTACAAACAAGATAGGGACTGTAGGTTTGTTGTTAAGTAGAATCTGTTTGTAATTTTTAACTGGTACATTTTTAACCTGTTTAGCTCCAGCCAAAAAATCTATTTTAAGCTTTTTGGAAAACATAGGGAAGGGTTATCACCCCTGTGACATCTGTTTTGCTGCCTGTGCTCCTGTTCAGAAGATTTCACCTCACTTTTTGTCCCAATGACAAATGTTTTTTGAAAATTTGGGTTTTTTTGTGAAACAAGGATTGGTGATAAAGCATCAGTGGAAAGGAGAAATGTTTTTCCCATATTAACTCTTACATGAGAGAATTTCCCTTCCTAGGGGTAGATTTCATCTCACTTCCTGTTGTCTCCTTCTGTTTGCAAGTAGGAGTCGTTTGTAAGTTGGATGTTTGAAAGTAGGGGCCTGCCCTATATACTCAGCAGAAATTTGGGCCTTAGGTGTTGTTGTGGCCACAACACTGTAAGCCCTCACAGGGCCCTGCTGTGAAATATTAGATCAAGAATTGTAATTACATGCCCAACAGGGGCAGAAAAATTGGGCCTTTGGTGGTGGTGGTGGTGCTGGTGCCACAACACTGTAAGTCCTCACTCGCTCTTGGTGGGCGCAGAAACGGGCCCTGCTGTGAAATATTAGATCAAGAATTGTAATTACATGCCCCTGTTGAACAGGGGCTGAAAAATTGGGCCTTAGGCACTGGTGCTGGTGCCACAACACTGCAACCCCTCACAGATACTCTAGCTGGAATGCAGGAACGAGCCCTGCTGCAAAGTATTGCATCAAAAATTGTAATTACACGCCCCTGTTAGACAGGGGCTGAAAAATTGGGCCTTAGGCACTGGTGCTGGTGCCACAACACTGCAACCCCTCACAGATACTCTAGTTGGAACGCAGGAATGAGCCCTGCTGCAAAGTATTTCATCAAAAATTGTAATTACACGCCCCTGTTAGACAGGGGCTGAAAAATTGGGCCTTAGGCTCTGGTGCTGGTGCCACAACACTGCAACCCCTCACAGATACTCTAGTTGGAACGCAGGAACGAGCCCTGCTGCAAAGTATTGCATCAAAAATTGTAATTACACGCCCCTGTTAGACAGGGGCTGAAAAATTGGGCCTTAGGCACTGGTGCTGGTGCCACAACACTCCAACCCCTCACAGATACTCTAGTTGGAACGCAGGAACGAGCCCTGCTGCAAAGTATTGCATCAAAAATTGTAATTACACGCCCCTGTTAGACAGGGGCTGAAAAATTGGGCCTTAGGCACTGGTGCTGGTGTCACAACACTGCAACCCCTCACAGATACTCTAGTTGGAACGCAGGAACGAGCCCTGCTGCAAAGTATTGCATCAAAAATTGTAATTACAAGCCCCTGTTAAACAGGGGCTGAAAAATTGGGCCATAGGCACTGGTGGCTGCTCCCAGAACCAAAAATGTTCTTACAAGCTATCAGCGTGATCATTGAGGTGGAAGAGGATAATTACTCAGGATAGTCACTCAGCATCAGCATAGGCAGTCTTTGAAGGGATCTGAGATTTCAAAAAAAATTATTCAGTTACATCAGCATCAGGTGCTTGGTAGCTGGTGGTGATCCAAGACTGATTAATTTTTATGAAGGTCAGTCGATCAACCGAGTCGGTGGACAGATGCACCCTGTGATCGGTTACAAAGCCTCCAGCAGCACTGAATGTGCGTTCCGAAAGAACGCTGGACGCAGGACAGGCCAGTAGTTCAATTGCATACTGTGCAAGCTCTGGCCAGTGATCCATCCTCAAGACCCAGTGTCACGTACCTGGTGGGTGAGCCTGACGTGTAGAGGAAGGCCTCTCGTACAGCTCTGGCTCGAGAGCCCCTGATAGTGGGACAGCAGGCTCAGGAGCACGGTGGGGTAAGAGTGCCTGTGATCAGTCCAGAAGTCTGTATCAGTGGAAGCCAGGAACTTGCAGCAGGAAGCCGGAACACAGCAGGTAGCAGGCAGGAGAGATGGCAGATGGCTGGCAGACTTGGCAGGAGATGGGTAGAGATGCACCACTGGACGCAGGAGCTTGCAGCAGGCTGGACAGCCAGAAGCAGGGTCAGACGAATCGGGTAGGCAGCAGACAGGCAGATCAGGCAGAAGTGGCAGGCAGAAGCATAGTCGGGTCACAGGCAGGTCTTTGGTAACAGACGGACAAATCAGGCATGGACAGCAGGCAGAAGTGTAGTCAGGTCACAAGCAGGTTTGGCAACAGGTGCTAGGCAACAGGAACTGGAGACAGAGAATAGTCCGTGGGAAGCCAAGGGGTCAGGGCCGGAAGCAGGCAGCGGTAGTAGGGAACAAGCCGGATCGGTAGCAGAAGTCAAACAGGCAGGAATCAGGATTCAGGTAACGCTGTAGACCAAGCAGCAACCAGCCAGTGTTGAAGCTCCATTTAAATAGGCTGACTGGCGCCAGTTCTGGTAACAGGTGCGCGCACGCACACGTGCCATCGCGCGGTCCCGTTCGTGCACGCGCATCAGCAGAAGCGCCCACAGTCATTCTGGACATTCTTGTTTAGCGCCTGCGCACAGGTACGTGCCTGGAAACAACAGTAGTACCTTGCAGACGTCTTCCCTGACACTGCCCCCCCTTACGGGCATCCTCCGGATGCCCAATTGATTCCTCTTCTGGGGGTGACTGCGGAAAAAGGGACGGACCAAGTAAATAGTGTGCACATCCTGTTCAGGTTCCCAGGAGTTTTCCTCTGGCCCATAGCCCTTCCACTTAATCAGATATTGCAGACAACCCCTTCTCCTCCTGCAGTCTACAGTTGCTTCCACCTTGAACTCCTCGTCCCCATTAACGATCACTGGTTCAGGCGGTCTAGTCCCCCGATTAGGAAAGGGATCCGGCATGTGGGTTTTAGTAAAGATACATGGAACATTGGATGTATCCTATAGGAATCCGGTAAAGATAGCTCATAGGAAACTTTGTTAATTTTCCTCTTTACAGGGAACGGTCCCAAAAACTTTGGGGCAAGCTTCTTTGACGGACAAGCCAACCTCAGATTGGTTGTGGCTAACCACACCTGATCACCAGGATGCAGGATCAGTTCTCCCCTCCTCCTTCTGTCGAAAGCCTTCTTATTATCTTCCTGCGCTTTGGTTACGGCTGCTTGCAACGTCTTATTGTTACGACTGAAGAAGTCTACTGTACTCTGAACGGCTGGAACTGAGGGCTCGGAGACAAGGTCAGGCAAGAAGGTGGGATGGAAGCCATAGTTTGCAAAGAACAGAGACTGTTTAGTGGCTGAATGACAGGAGTTATTATAAGCAAACTCGGCTAATGGTAGGAGAGACACCCAGTCATCTTGGACAAAAGATGTGAAGCAATGGATATATTGCTCCAAAGTTTGGTTAGTCCGTTCGGTCTGTCCGTTAGACTGTGGGTGATATGCGGACGACATAGAGAGTTTGATCTTCAGGGTCTTGCAGAGTGATTTCCAGAACCTGGATGTAAATTGGACCCCTCGGTCAGATACGATATCAAGAGGTACCCCATGGAGTCTCACAACTTCCCTGATGAACACTCGAGCCGTCTCTGCAGCAGATGGTGTACCCCTTAAGGGTACGAAGTGGGCCATTTTGGACAGGTGATCCACAATAACAAAGATGGCCGTACAATCTTCAGAAGGTGATAATTCCACTATAAAGTCCATCAAAATCATGGACCAAGGCCTGTCGGGCACAGGCAGAGGTCTGAGCAAGCCCCATGCCCTGTTTTGGATGCTCTTACTCCGGATACAGGTTGTGCATGCACCTATATAGCTCTTACAGTCTTTTTCCAGATTAGGCCACCAGAAAGTGCGTTGCACCAGCTCCGTTGTCTTGCGAATCCCGAAATGCCCCGCTAAGGGATGATCATGGCAAAAACCCAACACCGGCAACCAAACTCTTTCCGGAACAAAAACTCGGTCCCCCTTCCAAAGAAGACCCTCCCTTGCCTGAAGGGTATCCCCGGTGGGAGCAGGGGTAACTGTGGAAGCTCGTTTTAGCTGAGACATCAAGTCAGTCTGAAGTAGTAGGAAGTTTCCTGCTGGCAGAATGGTGTCTGACACTGGCAAGTCCTTAGGATCTTCGAACATGCGTGACAGCGCGTCAGGCTTGACATTCTTAGACCCAGGTCTGTAGGTTATATGAAACAGGAACCTTGAGAAGAAAAGTGCCCAACGGGCCTGGCGAGGTTTCAGCCGTTTAGCAGTCCGTAAATACTCAAGGTTCTTGTGATCCGTATATATCAGTATTGAGTGTGCTGCCCCTTCTAGTAAATACCTCCATTCCTCGAGGGCGGCTTTTATGGCAAGAACTTCACGATGGCCGACATCGTAGTTCCTCTCAGCAGGAGCGAGCTTAAGAGAGAAAAAGGCTACAGGGTGAATCAGATTCTTTAGGCCTTGACGCTGGGACAGAACCCCTCCCACAGCACTCTCGGAAGCGTCTACCTCCAGAATGTAAATAAGCGCTGGATCTGGATGGCTTAGGACAGGGGCAGATGTAAACAGTCTCGAAGGCAACCTGGGCTTCGGGGGACCAGTGGAAACGAACACCCTGCCTGGTAAGTTGTGTGATGGGTGTGATGATAGCCGAAAAGTTCTTGATGAATCTGCGGTAAAAATTAGCAAACCCCACAAATCGCTGGATTCCTTTCTTATCAGTGGGGGCTGGCCAGGTCAGGATTGCTGAGACTTTCTGGGGATCCATCTCAATCCCACTGGTGGAGATGATTAGTCCCAAGAACTGGACACTTCGCTGCTCAAACTCACATTTCTCTGGTTTGGCATAGAGTCCATGTAAGCGGAGGCGGCAGAGAACATTCTTGACATGTTCGCGATGACTTGCAAGAGAAGTGGAGAACACAAGTATGTCGTATAAGTAAACGATAACAGAGATGTCTAGGTAGTCCTTAAAGACATCGTTAATGAAGTGCTGAAACGTAGCTGGCGCATTACACAGACCAAATGGCATGACGAGGTACTCATAATGGCCAAAACGAGTGCGAAAAGCAGTCTTCCACTCATCTCCCTTCCATATGCGGATAAGGTTGTAGGCTCCCCTCGTCTAGTTTGGTGAAATAGAAGCAGAGCGAAGTCTTTGGAAAAGTTCTGGAACCAAAGGAAGGGGATAACGGTTCTTCACCATGATCTTATTTAGTTTGTGATAATCTACGCATGGCTGTAGAGAGTGGTCCTTTTTCTCCACTAAGAATATTCCCGCCCCAGCAGGTGAAGTAGAGGGGCGGATGAACCCCTTTTGCAGACTCTCCTCAATGTACTCCTTCAGAGCACCTAGTTCCTTTTCGGACAGAGGGAAGATCCGACCAAATGGAATTGCAGCCCCAGACAGGAGTTTGATGGGGCAATCGTAGGCTCTGTGTGGAGGTAGGGTGTCTGCCCCCCGCTTACTGAAAATGTCCAGATATTCATGATAGGCCTTGAGCACCCTTTGGTAAAGTTCAGTATCAATGTCCATACAAAGTAGCGCAGTGGGTGACATGTTGGGCTCAGATAAACAGTGCTCCTGACAGTAGGATGACTGGTACTTGATGCTGCCAGAGCTCCAATCAACCAACGGGTTATGGGCCTGAAGCCATGGTAGGCCCAGAATTACAGGAAACAGGGGTGAGGAAATTGCATCTAAACGTAAAAGTTCCTTGTGATTGGTGGGAGTCAAAGTCAACAATGGAGGAGTCTCCTTAGTCCTTGCTCCTTGGGTAGAAGAGGAATATGTTGCTGATCTGCGAATGCCAGGTTGATGAAGCAACTGCATGCCCCGGAGTCCACAATTGCTGTTGTAGATACGCTTCTGCCTGGAAGCTGGAAGGTGATGGGAAGCGCCAGTTGAGCAGAAGTTGCTGGCAGGACTGACTGGGTAACTGAAGAAGCGGTGAGACATCTACGTGCTTTAGTTGGGCAGTTACGTACATAATGGCCGGCCCCTCCACAGTAGAGGCAGAAATTGCCCTGACAGCGTTGTGACCGTTCTTCAAAGGAGAGTTACGGGCGGACCAGACCAAGTCGTGTGGACGTTGCTGTTGTCGATTTGGGTGAAGGTAACTTAACAGGTGTTGGCTGGGCCTGAACTGGGACTTTTGGTTGGGACCAGTAGACCTTTCTTGCTTGCGCTCTCGGAGACGACGGTCAATCTGAATGGAAACAGAAATGAAGTCCTCTAGTAAACTCGGCACCCCCACACGAGCTAACTCATCCTTCACATCCTCTGCCAATCCCAGGCGGGACTGATGCCGCAATGCAGCAGTGTTCCAAACTGTGTCTGCACTCCAGCATCTAAACTCCGTGACATAGTCCTCGACCGCTCGGCGGCCTTACTGGAGTGCATGGAGAGAAGACTCGGCAGTAGCAGTTCGTTGAGGGTCCTCATACAATCGGGACATAGCCTGGAAGAAGGAGGACATGGTATCGAGTTGTGCATCCCTTACTTCCAACAAACGATGGGCCCAGGTTTGGGGTTCACCCTGGAGCAGAGATATGATGAACCCCACTTTGGTAGTCTCGGTAGAGAAAGTCCGTGGTTGAAGTGAAAAATAGAGCTGGCAGGCATTGCGGAATGCTCTAAACCTGGACCGGTCACCGGAGAACCGTTCGGGACAAGGCACTCATGGCTCGGGGGATGTCATCACTGTAGAAGAATCAGTACTGGACACTGTCCGGGTTAACACAAATTCAGAATATGCTGCCGCAGGAATGGCAGGAAGAGGCAGGACCTGCACACGTTCTTCAAGCTGAACAAACTTTTCCTGCAGGGTCTTGTTTACTCGTGTCAAGCCGGCGATGCTCTGGCAGACTCCAGATACGAGAGAGGTTCCTCCTGCAGGCTCAGTCATGGCTGCTTGGTACTGTCACGTACCTGGTGGGTGAGCCTGACGTGTAGAGGAAGGCCTCTCGTACAGCTCCGGTTTGAGAGCCCCTGATAGTGGGACAGCAGACTCAGGAGCACGGTGGGGTAAGAGTGCCTGTGATCAGTCCAGAAGTCTGTATCAGCGGAAGCCAGGAACTTGCAGCAGGAAGCCAGTAACACAGCAGGTAGCAGGCAGGAGAGATGGCAGATGGCTGGCAGACTTGGCAGGAGATGGGTAGAGATGCACCACTGGACGCAGGAGCTTGCAGCAGGCTGGACAGCCAGAAGCAGGGTCAGATGAATCGGGTAGGCAGCAGACTGGCAGATCAGGCAGAAGTGGCAGGCAGAAGTGGCAGGCAGAAGCATAGTCGGGTCACAGGCAGGTCTTTGGTAACAGACGGACAAATCAGGCATGGACAGCAGGCAGAAGCGTAGTCGGGTCACAAGCAGGTTCGGCAACAGGTGCTAGGTAACAGGAACTGGAGACAGAGAATAGTCAGTGGGAAGCCAAGGGGTCAGGGCCTGAAGCAGGCAGCGGTAGTAGGGAACAAGCTGGATCGGTGGCAGAAGTGAAAAAGGAAGGAATCAGGATTCAGGTAATGCTGTAGACCAAGCAGCCACCAGCCAGTGTTGAAGCTCTGTTTAAATAGGCTGACTGGTGCCAGTTCTGGTAACAGGTGCACGCACTCGCGTGCACCAACGCGCGGCCCCATTCGTGCACGCGCATGCGCATCAGCAGAAGCGCCCACAGTCATTCTGGACATTCTTGGTTGGCGCCTGTGCACAGGTATGTGCCTGGAAACAACAGTAGTACCTTGCAGACATCTTCCCTGACACCCAGTAACCCAGAGGATTTTCGGTGGGAAAGGTGTCCAAGTCAGATCTAGCCCCTAGGTATTCCTGCACCATGTAAAACAGACGCTGGCGATGGTTGCTGGAACCGATCATACCTTGGGGCTGCGGACTAAAAAATTGTCTGAACGCATCGCTCAAATGGCCACCTTCTCCACCGCTGCTTCTTTGACTGACCGAAGCCTCAGCAACACGTTGTCCAGAAACAGGAGTTTGTAACCTCCCAGTCTCTGGGAACGCGTTGCACAGACCTTTCTGCAAGGCCTCCCGAAGATGTTATATCCTCTGCTCCCTCTGCGATGGCAAGATAAGGTCCGCAACCTTACCCTTGTAACGTGGATCAAGGAGCGTTGCCAGCCAGTATTGGTCCTTCTCCTTGATACCACGAATATGAGGATCCTTACGCAGGCTTTGCAGGATCAGGGAAGCCATGCAGCGTAGGTTTGCTGAGGCATTCGGTCCGGAGTCCTCTTGGTCACTAATGACGACATGGTCACCATCCTCGTGGCCTCCTCAAATGGTGACAGGACAGTGCATGCATCCCTGATCATGGCCCACTGGTGTGGGAAAAAAAACAAGCTCCCCTGACCATGTCCTTGTGCCTTAGTCGCACAGGTACTCATTGATGGCCCTCTGCTGCGTGTGCAGCCGCTGCAGCATGGCCAACATTGCATTCCACCTGGTGGGCATGTCACAGATTAAGCGGTTCTTGGGCAGGTTAAACTCCTTTTGGAGGTCTGCCAGCTGAGCACTGGCATTATATGACCAGCAGAAATGCACACAGACTTTCCTGGCCTGCCTCAGGACATCCTGTAAGCCCGGGTACCTGCCCAAGAACCGCTGCACCACCAAGTTAAGGACGTGAGCCAAACAGGGCACATGGGTCATTTGTCCCTGTTGGAGGGCAGAGAGGAGGTTGGTGCCATTGTCGCAAACCACCATTCCTGCCTTAAGTTGGCGTGGCGTCAACCACCTCTGAACCTGCCCCTGCAGAGCTGACAGAACCTCTGCCCCAGTGTGGCTCCTGTCCCCCAAGCACACCAGCTCAAGCACCGCATGGCATCTTTTGGCCTGCATACTTGCGTAGCCCCTTGAATGGTTACGGAGCACCGCTGGTTCCGAGGGCAAAGCACAGGAAGAGGCCATGGTGGAAGAAGAAGAGGAGGGGGTGGAGGAGAGAGGTGTGTCACAATCATTAGTAGTGGCATTTTGGAGGCGTGGTGGTGGAACAACCTCCAACACTACTGCACCTTGTCCTGCATCCTTCCCAGCTGCCAGCAGAGTCACCCAATGCGCCGTGAAACTTAGGTAACGTCCCTCTCCATGCCTGCTGGACCATGAGTCAGCGGTAATATGCACCTAACCGCTGACCGCCCTGTCCAGCGAGGCCAAGACATTGCCTTCCACATGCCGGTAGAGAGCCGGAATCGCCTTCCATTAGAAAAAGTGGCGTTTGGGTACCTGCCACTGAGGAACCGCACATTCCACAAACTCACAGAAGGGGGCAGAGTCTACCAACTGAAAAGGCAGCAGTTGAAGTGCTAGCAATTTTGCCAAGCTAGCATTCAACCGCTGGGCATGTGGATGGCTGGGAGTGAACTTCTTTCGGCGGTGCAGCAGCTGGGGCAGGGAAATTTGCCTGGTACAATCTGACGTCGGTGTACCGAAAGCAGATTGCCCACAAGTACTTGGCTGTGACACACCTAATTCTACACCTTCATTCCTCTCAGTGCAGGTCTCAGAGAGGACTGAAGGTATAGTGGGGTTGGAGATCTCAGCTGATGAGGAGCAAGGAGAGGTACTCTTTGTTCTTTGGTGTGGGTCTTTTAGATACGCTTGCCAACGAACTGCATGGCAGGTCAACATATGTCTGGTCAAGCATGTGGTGCCCAAGCGGGAGATGTTTTGGCCACGCGAGATACGCTTGAGACATATGTTGCAAATAGCAGCGGTGCGATCTGATGCACTCGTCTCAAAAAAGGCCCACACCAAAGAACTTTTGGAATAACGCGCAGAGACAGCAGCAATCTGCACATGCGGAGCTTTGGGGTGTGATGCAGTCAGTGTGCTGTTCTTAGGCTGGCCCCTGGAGGGCATCCTGCCTCGTTGGTGATGTGCCTCCTCCTCCTCCTCTCTCTTATCAGGCACCCACGTTGAATCAGTGACCTCATCATCCCCTCCCTCCTCATCACTGGAGCAAACCTGGCAGTATGCTGCAGCAGGGGGAGCATGACTGCCAGATTGCTGTCCTTCTTGGGCACCCCCTCTGTCCGTGCTCACGTTACTGCCTTCATCTAGCTCAGTATCATCAGCAGAGCCTTCTAAACGCTGGGCATCCTCCTGGAGCATGTACCCAACACTGTGGTCAAACAGTTCGTGGGACTCCTCAGGAGGACCTGGTGGGGCTAGGGAAGGAGTCACTGATGCCATTGAGCCAAGGGAAGAGGCCGCGTTGGCAGCTGCTTTGCCAGACAAAGTACCCTGAGCATGGGTGAGAGAGGATGAGGAGGATGAGGACGGCTTGGTCATTCACTCGACCAAGTCTTCTGCATGTTGCGGCTCAACACGGCCAGCTGCCGAAAAAAAGGCAAAGCGTGTCCCACAGCCGTGTGCTGATGAGGATGCACCGTCTCCACGACCAGCACTGTTGCCTCTAAACACAGAGCCTGCTTGCCCTCTTTTATTGGCTTGTGACTGTCTGCCTCTCCTTGTTGGCCTTCCAGACATACTAATGACACACTAAGCTGGCAGCTAGCACACTAGCTACTACTACACACTACTACAGCTAGCAAAATCAACTGCCTGCCTGTAGTATGAGAACACCACCAACCTTCTACAGGTATCTTTAGCTGAACACTGTGCAGAGCTCGCAAAAAACTAACTTGTAGCTTATTTAGCTGCCTGCGGTAGTGATAGGATCAGGAAAACACCACCAACCTTCTACGGGTAGCTTTAGGTGAACACTGTGCAGGGCTCGCAAAAAACTAACTTGTAGCTTATTTAGCTGCCTGTGGTAGTGATAGGATCAGGAAAACACCACCAACCTTCTACAGGTAGCTTTAGCTGAACACTGTGCAGAGCTCGCACTACACTAACTTGTAGTTTTAGCTGAACACTGTTCAGAGGACGCACTACACTAACTTGTAGCTTTAGCTGAACACTGTTCAGAGGACTCACTACACTAACTTGTAGCTTTAGCTGAACACTGTGCAGAGGTCACACTAAACTAACTTGTAGCTTTAGCTGAACACTGTTCAGAGGACGCACTACCCTAAATTGTAGCTTTAGCTGAACACTGTGCAGAGGTCACACTAAACTAACTTGTAGCTTTAGCTGAACACTGTGAGGAGAACGCACCACCCCAACTTGTAGCTTTAGCTGAACGCTGTGCAGAGGTCACACTAAACTAACTTGTAGCTTTAACTGAACACTGTGAGGAGGACGCACTATACTAACTTGTAGCTTTAGCTGAACACTGTGCAGAGGTCGCACTACACTAACTTGTAGCTTTAGCTGAACACTGTGAGGAGGACGCACTACACTAACTTGTAGCTTTAGCTGAACACTGTGCAGAGGTCGCACTACACTAACTTGTAGTTTTAGCTGAACACTGTGAGGAGGATGCACTACACTAACTTGTAGCTTTAGCTGAACACTGTGCAGAGGTCGCACTACACTGACTTGTAGTTTTAGCTGAACACTGTGAGGAGGACGCACTACACTAACTTGTAGCTTTAGCTGAACACTGTGCAGAGGTCGCACTACACTAACTTTTAGTTTTAGCTGAACACTGTGAGGAGGACGCACTACACCAACTTGTAGCTTTAGCTGAACACTGTGAGGAGGATGCACTACCCTAACTTGTAGCTTTAGCTGAACACTGTGCAGAGGTCACACTTAACTAACTTGTAGCTTTAACTGAACACTGTGAGGAGGATGTACTACACTAACTGTAAATAGTCTAGCTGCCTGACTGTGGTACTAATAGGATCAAAAGAACACCAGCAATTTTCTTCAGGTAGCTGTAAATACTGTAACAAGACAAGCCTGCCTGTCAGTAGGAAGATAACAGGAACGGATCTAGCTAAACTGAATACAGTGTATATAGATATATATCTATATACAACACCTGGGACGCATATATATACACAATACACTGTAAGTGCAGCTAACTCACTGACTATACTGCCTAAACTAGCTAACTCAAATGAAATGACACTGTCTCTCTGTCTATCTAAGCACGCTGGAACACACTACACAGGGCCGCCGTGCAGGTGGCCTTATATAGTGTGGGGCATGTTCTAAACCCCCTGAGCCATAATTGGCCAAAGCCACCCTGGCTTTGGCCAATTACAGCTCTCTCTACTGACGGCGCTGTGATTGGCCAAGAATGCGGGTCATAGTGCATGCTTGGCCAATCATCAGCCAGCAATGCACTGTGATGCCGCAGTAAATTATGGGCCATGACGCGCCACACGAATTTGGCGTGAACGGCCCATAACGTTCGCAATTCGGCGAACGATCAAACAGCCAATGTTCGAGTCGAACATGGGTTCGACTCAAACGCGAAGCTCATCCCTAATGCTGAGTGACTATCCTATTAGGCTGAGTGACTATCCTATTCCTCCTCAATCTTCATGATGATAGCATCTAAGAATATTTTTGGTTCAAGGCACCACCACCACTGCCTAAGTCCCAATTTTTCTGCCCCTGTTTAACAGGGGCATGCAATTACAATTTTTGATCAAATATTTAACAGCAGGGCTCGTTCCTGTGATCAACAAGAGCATATGTGAGGGGTTGCAGTGTTGTAGCACCACCACCACTGCCTAAGGCCCAATTTTCCTGACCCTGTTTAACAGGGGCGTGTAATTACAGTTTTTGATCAAATATTTAACAGCAGGGCTCATTCCTGCGCTCAACAAGAGTATCTGTGAGGCTTTACAGTGTTGTGCCACCACCGCCTAAGGCTCAGTTTTTCTGCCCCTGTCTAACAGGGGCATGTAATTACAATTCTTGATATAATATTTCACAGCAGGGCCCGTTCCAGTGCCCACCAAGAGTAACTGTGAGGGCTTACAGTGTTCTGGTACCACCAACACCTAAGGCCCAATTTTCCACAGAGTGTATAGGGCAGGCCATATAGTATATACAGGCGGTCCCCTATTTTCAAACATCTGACTTACAAACGACTCCTACTTACAAACGGAGGGAGAAAACAGGAAGTGAGAGGAAATCTACCCCTGGAAAGGAAAATTTTCTCCTGTAAGAGTTAATATGGGAAAAAGGTGTCTCCACTGATGCTTTATCACCAATCCTAGTTTCCCTAATAACACAAAATTTTCAAAATCCATTTGTCATTGGGACAGAAAGTGAGGGGAAATCTTCTGAACAGGGGCACAGACAGCAAAACAAATGTTACAGGGGTGAGAACCCTTCCCTATGTTATCCAAAAAGCTTAAAAATAGATTTTTTGGCTGGAGCTACACTTTAAAAATGTACCTGTTCCAAATTACAAACAGATTCAACTTAAGAACAAACCCACAGTCCTTATCTTGTTTGTAACCCAGGGACCGCCTGTACACTGCTGTTCAGAGTATATAGGGCCTGGGGGCCCCCACGTCTTTTTTTTTGTAATTTGGGTGCAGGGTTCCCCTTAATATCTATACCAGACCCAAAGGGACTGGTAATGGGCTGGGGGGGGGGGGTACCTATGCCGTTTTTCTCAATCATTTTCATCTATATTGCCGGGACCCTACATTACATTACAGCCGCAAGCAGTTTTAAATGACTTTTATTCCTTTAGAAATGTAATTTTGTGCAGGGACTGTTCTAAACATGGGAAAAATGTGCCACTTTACAGGCATACTATAGTCACCCCCCAGGCACGATATTTAAAGGAATATTTCACTTTTATTGTTTCACTTTAAGCATTATTAAAATCACTGCTCCAGAAAAAACGGCTGTTTTTAAAACTTTTTTTTGCATTGATACATGTCCCCTGGGGCAGGACCCGGGCCCCCAAACACTTTTTATGACAATAACCTGCATATTAGCCTTTAAAATTAGCACTTTTGATTTTTCACATTCAAGTCCCATAGACTTTAACGGTGTTTAACGCATAAATTTTTTGCCTGTTCGCATGTTCTGCCGCGAACCGAACCGGGGGGGTGTTCGGTTCATCCCTAATTATCAGCATTAAGTTAGAGACTTGTATAAAGCCCAATCATAAATTAGCCCTTAAGGCCCTGTTGAACCACTTCAGTGCCAAACACTTTCTCCCCTTTCGTGCCCAGGCCAATTTTCAGCTTTCGGCGCTGGCACACTTTGAATGACAATAGAGCTTTCTTTTGGTAGTATTTAATCAACAATGGATTTTTTGTTAAATAAATAAAAAAAAAAATACTGAACATTTTTCTTTCTGTTTTTTTCTACCCCCAAAGTAAAACCCTTTTTCGAAAATAGATAGTCCAAGGCATTTAGTAAGAGGAATGGTGAGTTTTTTAAATTGTAATTTTTTTGTTACAATAGTTTAGAAAATGAAGTAATTAAATTTTTTTTTTTTTTTTTTTTTTCACTTTTCTTACATACTGTCACCAGTGCAAAGTTATAATCTGATCACTGTTACATGCAATCATTTTCGTGAATGGCATCCATTCACGTGCCATTGTGTATTACTGTGATAGCTGTGATTGGTCAAAGCTATCACATGGTACAGGTCTGCTGAGATCACAATATTACGCAATGAATGGCTATGAATGAAAGCCTTTGTGTACTATTGACACGTGATCAATGTAATTGGTCACAGCGATCCCATGGTACCAGGATTGGCCAGGTACAGCGATCTGTTATCCACTGTGCTGTGTGCTATGGGTCATATGATTTCCTTGTGGGATAATGGTGCTCCTGTCTAGCAGTCATTTTACAAAAGGCTGGGCAGAAAGTGGTTAAACTTGTGTTTGGGATGGTGGTAAAAAAACATGCGGCTGATCTACATTTTTACCAACCCCCCGACCACTCCCTGTTATGCTGCAAAGGCAGCAGAGGGGGAATACATATGCTGTTGCTGCGTTGCATTGCTAAACACGATCCATTCAACTGAATCTTGGCACCCCACAACCTTGTGCAATGCATTGAAAATTACAGCACTGCAGACTGAAAGGGAAAAGTAATTTTTAATAACATTCAATTTTTATATGGCTTTTGTAAATCTTCTATTCACGTAGAGCAGGTGTTTCTAACTGGCGGCCCTCCAGCTGTTGTGAAACTACAAGTCCCATGAGGCATCGCAAGGCTGACAGTTACAAGCATGACTCCCACAGGCAGAGGCATGATGGGACTTCGCAACAGCTGGAGGGCCACCAGTTTGAGACCCCTGATGTAGAGAGATACTTGCTGTATAGGAGGGACGGCGCCGATTAAAGCTGAACTTGCAGCTGTGTTGATGACTAATGAGGAAATGTAGTGCTAGGACAGATGTACTAGGACTGGCTACGGAGGTGCGTATGCCATTTCTTATAGTGACAGTAATAGGTGCAACAAAGATGTCCTGGGAAACCTCCCAGGAGCATGCAGTGATGGAGCTTGAGGTTTCCCAGGACAAGAGCAGCCCTGGTGGACAAGAGTATCCCTTTAACCAGTTCCTGCCTGGCCTATAGTCAAATGACAGACAGGCGGGACCACAAAGTCATATGACGTCCTCCCAGAATACGCCTCCCAGAATACGTGGCCCTGGGGCTGCGCTGTGGGGCGATCTGCCACCAGTCTGTCATGATGTGTAAAAAAAAATCCTGACGTGTTACTATGGTAATACTGTATTGCTCTGGTCACAGTGTGTTAAACAAAAAAATTGTAAAAAAATTTAAAAAATAAAGAAAATGTAATATAAATGGTAAAAAATGTTTAAAATGTGTGCACTGGCTATATCCTTTTCTGCATCTGTTTCCATGAGTGAAACATTTCTTAACTCAAAATCTAAATGGCACTGTTGTATCATACATGCAGTAGGTCAAATACGTCCATTTGTCAAGCTATTGTTGACCATAATTGACATGCCTGGATGCAGTGTTTGACCAGAACTCCTCCATACATTTGGAACTACTAAAATTGTGTACACTGCACACCGACCCATTTACATTTGCCCAATATATAACAAAAGAATCTATGTTCCCATTGTATTAGAGGACAGCTTGCGCACACATTGGTCAAATAGCATTTGTTTGCGAAAAATCACCAAACTATATATACAGTAGGTATAGAAAAGAATCACCCCTTTAAAACAATCACATTTTGTTGCTTTGCAGCCTGAAATGAAGACAGACACAGTTTTTGTTTTATCCAGCTGTATTTACAGCTGCAACCAACTTATAACATCCAAGTGAAAGATATAACATCAACATGTCAGAAAAAAAACAAAAAACAGGATCACTGAGTTGGAAAAAAGACCAACTCCTTTTGTCAGTATTTTGTTGAACCACCTTTTGCTTTAATTACAGCCTTTAGTCTGTTAGGATATGTGTCTACTAACTTTGCACACCTAGACTTTGCAATATTTGCCCACTCTTCATTGCAGAAGTGCTCAAGTTCAGTTAAATATAATGGTGACCGTTGATTGGACTGTGGACTGCAGTCTTCAAGTCATTCCATAGATTTTCAATGAGGTTTAAGTGTGGGCTGTGACTAGGCCATGCAAGGACATTCACCTTTTTCTCCTTCAACCACTGTGTGGTCAATTTTCCTGTGTGCTTTGGGTCATTGTCATGTTGGAAGGTAAACCTTATTCCATTGACAACTTTCTGGCAAAGGATAGAAGATTTTCCTCAAGTTTCCTCAATTTGGCGGTATTTTGACCCATCCATTTTCCTTCTATCCTGACCAGTGCTCCAGTCCCTGCTGCAGAGAAACACCCTCATAACAGGATATTACCACATCCTTGCTTTACTGTAGAAATTGTGTTATTTGGATGGTGAGCTGTACTGGATTTCCGCCAGACATATTGTTTGGTGTTGAGGCAAAAAATTGTTGATCACTCTTAGTCATAAATTCCTGCAACTGCTCCAGAGTTGCTGTAGGTCTCTTGGTAGCCTCTCTGACCAGTTTCCTCCTGGCTCTTTCATCCAGTTTGGAATGATGTCCTGATCCAGGGATGGTCTGTGTTATACCAAATACCTTACACTTCTTATTAATAGACCTCACTGAGCTTCTAGGCATTGATAAAGCTTTTGAAAATGTTTTTTTTATCCATCTCCTGACTTTTGCCTGTCCACAACTTCATCCCAAAGATCTTTTGACAGTGCCTTGCCATCTATAGTTGATTGTTTGCTTCAGTTGCACTACCGAGGACTGAAAAGCTCCAGAAAAGGTCTTTTCATGCTGAGCTAATCAAAATGACCACAGCTGATCACAGTTGAAAGTCAAATGGGTGGTGATCCTTTTTCCAACTCTGTTTTTGAAGGTGTTACTTTTTTTTTTTTTTTTATTTAGGGAATGCTGATTATACAGAAATTCAATGAATCAAATATGACATACAGTTTTTTCTATAGTTAAACTATAACAATTACTCCTCAAAAAAGTCGATGTACAATGCTGGGGTATCAGTCAAGGTTACATCACAACACAATAGTTCAGCAAGATAACTGTTTACAAAAGACTCTGCAGTAGACATTTTTGCATTTCAACCCGGCCAATATAGGAAATTTCCTAACCGGCAAAAAAAACATAACTTTGGTAGCTCTGTGTAAACCTTTCCGTATGCTCATTAGGGAAAAAAAAAAAAGGGGGGCCTTAAAAGTAGAGTGGACTTATCCCCCTTGGTCGGATAACGAGCTATTATGCTTTAGTGGGGTGATCCAAAACACCATACTTTTTATGAGTTGTGGCTCACTAACCTGAATCCCCAGTAGTGTTGCCAGTATGTATCCACAATCTGGCAAGGCTTTTTTCAAATTTTTAGGAAAGGAAAGTGGGTGACATCAGTGATGTCAATGGGGGGAAGGTTATGAAAGGAAGAAATAGGGAGCAGAAGTAGGGAAGAAGGTGGAAATGGGGGTGATTATGGAGTTCCGGCAAGGCTGACGACCCTGAGCCCCAATTTAACCTTGAATAAGGTACTTAAATGTAAGTCTTATATTCATCCGAGAAGCGGAACAGGTCCCAGTGTATCCAGCGGGTATTGTGTTCCTCCTCTCTTTCCCCTAGTGCAGCTGTAAGATGCTCCATCTGTTGAATATCGCGAACCCTAGCAAACCACTGTGCTACTGTCGGGGGGGGATTGCTGCTTCCATGCACTGGGGATACACGCCCTGGCTGCATTCAAGAGGTGCTTCAGTAGGGATTTGTGGTATCTCTTACTAGAAATGGGGGTCAGGTTTAGGAGAATTGCTGCCGGGTTATTCTGGAGCACCACATCAGTAAGTTTGTAGATGATCTCCAGTACTTGTCTCCAGAAGGGGGTCAGAACCAGACACTCCCATAAGATATGGAGTATTGTGCCAGTCTGTGTACCACATCTCCAGAACAGAGGACTGTGTCCTGGGAATATGGATGCTAAAACAGATGGAGTCCTATACCAAAGCGTTAAGATTTTGTAAGTGATTTCTTGGTATTTGCTACACAGGGAGGACTTATGTGCAAAAAAGAGTATATGATTATTTTGGTCCTCAGTGAACAAAGTGTTAAGATCTCTTTCCCACTTTTTCAGGTATGGAGGATTATTTTGAGATGTATGGGCAAGTAAAATGTTGTAAGAATAAGAAAGGGATTTCCGTATCGGCCCATCTCCCAGGCACAAGTCTTCAAATGACGAAGGCTTTCTGCGGAAACTGCCGACTTCCGGGAGGGATCTAAGGAAGTGGGAGAGTTGAAGGATCTTCCATCTGCCCAAGATGGAAGTATTAAAGCTAGGATATATTTCTGAGGGGTCGCTCCAATCAGAGGGTCCTAGGAAAGAAGAGGCTCTGACTAGGCTCTGGTCCGGGTGGAGTTGGAAGGATCTATCCGAGATACCCGGTAAAAAGTCCAGGTGTCCAATAATGGGAGTCAGAGGGGAGGGAAAACTGGGCATCTCCGCCACCCTAAAGTATCTGTGCAGTTCCTTCAGGGTGAGTTCAATTAGTGGGTGGGAAAAAGTCTGTCCTGAAAAACGGGTTCCACTCCACGGTAGACCCGAAAGGGGGAACGGCACTACTTCCTGTTCTATGCAGACCCATAACCTATGGTGCGAGTGTCTGCACCAGTCTACCACTCTGTTCATGTGGACTGCCGTATAATATAAGGCTGGGTCAGGGAGGCCGACCTCTCCTCTGAGCTTTGGTCGCTGTAGTAGGGATCTCCTAAGTCGCGAGGGCTTGCCTTGCCATACGTAATTGATAAAGATCATACGTAGTTTACGGAAATAGTTCTGTGGAATCCCAACCGGCAGAGCTTGCAAAAGATAGAGCAGTCTCGGCATGATGTTCATCTTCAAGACATTACATCTGCCAAACCAGGAAACTGCTAGGTTCTTCCACCTGTCTAAATCTGAGGAGAAAGTACTTAGGAGTGGCTGAAAGTTAAGATGGTAAATGAGGTGTAAATCAGAAGGAATTTTTGTGCCCAAGTATTGGATAGCCCGAGGGGTCCACCGGAAGGGAAAATTGCCACTAAGTCGAGTTTGAGCGTTGGGAGTGAGTGTTGGGACTGATTTTTCCAGATTATATAACTTTAAAATTCGAAAGTTCACCGTACTGGTTTATTGCCGATAGGAGTATTGGGAGAGAAGTATGCGGTTCTGAAATGTAGAACAGCAGGTCATCCGCATATGCTGCAATTTTATGGTGGTATCGTTTCAAGTCCTCTGATGTCAGGATTGAGCCTGATGTGTTGTAAAAGGGGTTTAATGAAATTATAAAAAGAAGCGGGGAAAGTGGGCACCCCTGTCTCATGCCGTTACTAATTTTAAATGGGTTGGAAGACATTCCGTTTACTCTTACCAAAGCCGTGGGGGAGGAATAGATGACGGAAATCCAAGATAAAATGGAGGTCGGCATTCCAAGGCGTTGAAGGGTAGCCTGGAGGAACGTCCAGTCCACCCTGTCAAATGCCTTTTCAGCATCTGTGGACAACAGGATGAACAGGGTATTAAGGCGTTTGGCCCTAGCCACCACTATCGTCCTTATAGTGTTGTCCCGCGCCTCTCTGTGCCAGATGAAACTGACCTGGTCTAATGGGATTATTCGTTGAAGGACGTGCCCTATTCGCTCGGCCCAAATTTTTGTGAACAGCTTCAGGTCACAATTAAGTAAGGAGATTGGCCTGTAACTTGCGCAGAGGAGCAGGTCTTTCTTAGGTATGACAGAGATGCTAGCTTGTAGAAGGTCGGAAGGCATGGCATGGTTGTCAAGTATTGCGTTGAAGGCGGTAACAAAGTGGTTTCCTAGTTGGGCTTGGAAGGTTTTATAATAGGAAGTTGCAAACCCGTCAGGGCTGGGCGCTTTCCCCCCTGAAGAACCTGCCAAGGCACCCGTGAGTTCATCCATGGTTACCGGCTGCGAAAGCAGATCCACCTCCTCATCATTGAGAGCAGGCAGGTTTGGAGCTGCAAGGTAAGCCTCTATGGCCTCCAAGCTGTCCTGTGGCCACTCCACCAGAGGTCGGGAATGCAAATTGTAGAGACCATCATAGAAAGCACGGAAAGATTCCGCCATTTCCTTGGAGTCATGAATTCTGGCTCCTGAGGGGGCAGAGAAAGTAGGGATATAAGATAGATTGCGTTGGGATCATATGGCATTCGCTAAAGTTCTACTACATTTGTCCCCATACTCATAGAAGGTTCTACGCGCCTTCAGTAGGTTGTTCTTAGATTGAAAAAGGGAGTGCTCCCTAAATTGTTCTCTGAGGCTAGTTACTTCTGCTTCCAGGGCCCTGTCTGGGTGGGATTTATGGTGTTTTTCAGTCATGAAGTTTTGCAAGCAATTCCAATAACGTTTTTGCTCTGGCCACCTTGAGTCTGTGGCCATGTTTGATAAGTTTTCCTCTTATGTAGCAATTATGTGCGGACCAAATAGTTAGAGGATTAGGGACCGAGTCCCTGTTGCTCTCAAAGAAAAGTTCCAATTCTCTTATAATATCGCCTTTAACCTCTGGATCTTAAATAAGGGATTCATTTATTCGCCATGTTGCTGATCTAGGTGTCGATTGTTGTAGGGCTAATGTTATGGATGTTATGGATATTGGAGCATGACCCGAAAGTGCAATGTGTCCTATCTGAGCCTTAGATACAAGTGCGATCGTGGCGTGCGATACTAAGAAAAGATCTTTCCTAGAGTATGAACCATGTACCGCTGAGAAAAAGGTGTAATCCCTCTCTTGCGGATGAAGGATGCGCCAAATATCGACTAGTCGGTGGGAGTGCAACAATTCCCTGATTCGGTTTCGGGATCTCAGTAACAGGGCCGAGGAGGGGTCAATGGTAAGATTGAGGTCTCCCACTAGCACTAGTGTACCCTCTGCGAAGGAAGCCAGGGCGGTTAAGCATGTTTCAAGTACCGAAAGCTGATCCACATTCGGCAAGTAGAGGTTAGCAAAGGTGAATATTTGCGACTGAAGCGTACCTTTAACAAAAAGGTATCTACCTTCACGATCAGCATGGAGGTCTATCAGCTGCCAGGGTAGGGTTTTGGCCAGGAGGATACTTGTGCCCTTTGATTTTGTGGAGGGTGATACACTGTGGTACACTATCGGGAAATGCTTATTGTGGAGTTTTGGGATCTTATCTGCCCTGAAGTGGGTTTCTTGCAAAAATGCTATTTGGGGCCTTTGTCTCCAAAGCTCTGCGAGGCAACTGGAAAGTTTTTCTGGGATATTTAAGCCTTTCACATTCCAGGACACAAATTTCAAAGACATTTCAGGTGGGGAGAGGACCCTGCCAGGAACTAGAACTGTAGGTAATGTGGGGGGGGAGGGGGGGAGGGGAGAGGAGAAGAGGAGTATGTAAAGAGAGCTGAGGGGGAAGGGAGGAAACAGACACACAGACACACAGAGGGAACCAGGATAGAGAAGGATAGGAAGGTGGAAAATGAGAAAGAAGAGATGGGGGAAGGGAGGGAGAGGAAGGGAGGGAGGGGGAGGAGAAGGCGTGAGGAGAGGGGGAGGGGGGAGGAGGGGGAGGAGAGGGGGAAAGAGGGGGAAGGAGGAAAACGGGGGGAAGGGGGGAGGATGGGGGAGAGGGGGGAAGAGGGGGGGTGGGGAGGAGAGGGGGGATGAGAGGGGGGCGGGGAGGTGGGGGGGGAGCCAAAAGCAAAAAAGTATCCACCCTAGGCAGTCTAGTCACTCACGACAGGGGGGAGGAGGAAAACGGGGGGATGGGAGAGAGAGGTGGGAGGAGAGGGGGGAGGAGCTAAAAGCAACAAAGTATCCACCCTAGGCAGACTAATCACTCACGACACTATAATCTCTGAATATACATACAATATATATTATAATATAATAAGACATATAATCATTATACTGGAGCCCCATGCAGGCAGTGGGGGGAGGGCACTCGGTGAGCCAGAACAGTGTCAGATACAGGGGGACTTGAACTAGTCTCCACCCTGTTGATTTCCATGTGTTCCAAATTTCTCACCAGAGGCTGCCCCCCACACCCACAAAGAGCCCCAGAGAATCATGACACTGTGACCTGGGCGTACCAGGATATACCACTGGAAGGGATGACCCAACTTGTAGGTGATTCCTTGCTCACTAAATTCCTCCAGCAAAGGTTTCATGCATCGGCGCATCTGAAGTGTCCTCCGAGACACGTCTGGAAGAAGATTAATCTGGGCTCCATCAAAAAGTCAACATGCCCTCTACGTCAGGCCCATTGAAGAATGTCTTCTTTAACAGAATAATTGTGTAAGCAACAAAGGACATCTCTGGGCCTGTCATCTGTTGATCCTCTAGGGCCGAGGGTTCTGTGCACACGGTCGATGGCAATGGGTGTCTCTGTCGGCCACTCCAGACAGTCATTAAATATGGCAGTCACCGTCATCTTGAGGTCAGCCTGCCAGGTAGCCTCCGGCAAACCGCGGATCCTAATGTTGCGCCTACGGTTACGATTTTCCAAATCGTCCCTCAATAGGTGTAGCTGCGCAATTTGGTAAGTTACCTCTTCATGCGTGACTTGTAAGGCATTGACATCATTGCGGAGGGTGGAAATGTCCGTTTCCAATGTGGAGACTCATGTGGTCACTTCTGTCATTTCTTGCTTAATTCCTACAATTTCCCTGCGGAGTGTCACCTCCATTCTGGCTGCCACAGAGTCTAGGTCCTCTCTGGTGGGTAGTTTTTGCAAAAGCGCCCATATTGCCCTGTCACTATTGAGCAAAGATATGGGCTCCTGGGAGGGCAGAGCTAAAGGACCGGCATCTGTCGTTGCCTGCAGTTGTTGTGAAATAGGCAAGGGTGCACTAAGGGATGAGAGCTGGTGCTGAGAGGGCTGTGTGTTCTGTTTAGCCCATTGTATGGAGCCGCTGGGCTCCCCTTGCTAAAATCATTTAAGTTCATTTTTTTCCTCATTAATGTACACACAGCACCCCATATTGACAGAAAAACACAGAATTGTTGACATTTTTGCAGATTTATTAAAAAGAAAAACTGAAATATCACATGGTCCTAAGTATTCAGACCCTTTGCTGTGACACTCATATATTTAACTCAGGTGCTGTCCATTTCTTCCGATCATCCTTGAGATGGTTCTACACCTTCATTTGAGTCCAGTTGTGTTTGATTATACTGATTGGACTTGATTAGGAAAGCAGAGATTAGAGACAGAAATGTGGCAAGGCACAGATCTGGCCAAGGTTACAAAAAAATTCTGCTGCACTTAAGGTTCCCAAGAGCACAATGGCCTCCATAATCCTTAAATGGAAGACGTTTGGGACAACCAGAACCCTTCCTGGAGCTGGCCGTCCGGCCAAACTGAGCTATCAGGGGAGAAGAGCCTTGGTGAGAGAGGTAAAGAGGAACCCAAAGATCACTGTGGCTAAGCTCCAGAGATGCAGTCGGGAGATGGGAGAAAGTTGTAGAAAGTCAACAATCACTGCAGCCCTCCACCAGTCGGGGCTTTTATGGTAGAGTGGCCAGACAGAAGCCTCTCCTAAGTGCAAAACACATGAAAGCCCGCAGAGGATTCCCAAATCCAGGTGTGAAAAACTTGTTGCATCTTTCCCAAAAAGGCTCATGGTTGTATTAGATCAAAAGGGTGCTCCGGTTTCCTCCCACACTCCAAAGACATGCTGGTAGGTTAATTGGATCC
Source organism: Aquarana catesbeiana (assembly GCF_042186555.1). Lineage (NCBI taxonomy): Eukaryota > Metazoa > Chordata > Amphibia > Anura > Ranidae > Aquarana > Aquarana catesbeiana. The sequence continues at coordinate 277,268,229 of NC_133329.1, read as the reverse complement.
TGTCTAAATTGTCCCTAGTGTGTATGAATGTGAGTTAGGGACCTTAGATTGTAAGCTCCTTGAGGGTAGGGACTGATGAGAATGTACAATGTATATGTAAAGCGCTGCATAAATTGACTGCGCTATATAAGTACCTGAAATAAATAAACAAAATAAAAAAAGGGTGCTTCTACTAAATACTGAGCAAAGGGTCTGAATACTTAGGACCATGTGATATTTCAGTTTTTCATTTTTAATAAATCTGCAAAAATGTCAACAATTCTGTGTTTTTCTGTCAATACGGGGTGCTGTGTGTACATTAACCACTTCAGCCCCGGAAGGATTTACCCCCTTCCTGACCAGAGCGTTTTTTGCGATTCGGCACTGCGTCGCTTTAACTGACAATTGCACGGTCGTGCGACGTGGCTCCCAAACAAAATTGACGTCCTTTTTTTCCCACAAATAGAGCTTTCTTTTGGTGGTATTTGATTGCCTCTGCGATTTTTATTTTTTGCGCTATAAACAAAATAAGAGCGACAATTTTGAAAAAAACGCATTATTTTTTACATTTTGCTATAATAAATATCCCCTAAAAATATATAAAAAAAACATTTTTTTTCTTCAGTTTCGGCCGATCGTATTCTTCTACATATTTTTGGTAAAAAAAATCACAATAAGCGTTTATTAATTGGTTTGCGCAAACGTTATAGTGTTTACTAAATAGGGGATAGTTTTATGGCATTTTTATTAATATTTTTTTTTTTTACTAGTAATGGCGGCGATCAGCGATTTTTATTGTGACTGCGACGTTATGGCGGACATGTCGGACATTTTTGACACATTTTTGGGACCATTGTCATTTATACAGCGATCAGTGCGATTAAAAATGCACTGATTACTGTGTAAATGACACTGGCAGTGAAGGGGTTAACCACTAGGGGGCGGGGAGGGGTTAAGTGTGTCCTAGGGAGTGATTACTAACTGTAGGGGGATGGGCTGTGTGGGTGACGTCACTGATCTCTGCTCCGATGACAGGGAGCAGAGATCGAGTGACATTTGTCACTAGGCAGAACGGGGAGATGCTGTTTACAAAGGCATCTCCCCGTTCATCCGCTCCGTGAGGCGATCGCGGGTATCCCCGCGGTGATCGAGTCCGCGGGACCCGCGACCCGACTCACGGAGCTCCCAGCCGGCGCGCGTGCGCGCCGCCGGCGGCGCGCACGTACGGGCACGGCGGGAAATTCAAATGGACGTACAGGTACGCCCATTTGCCCAGCCGTGCCGCTCTGCTGACGTACATAGGCGTGCGCCGGTCGGCAAGCGGTTAATGAGGAAAAAAATTGAATTAAATGATTTTAGCAAATGGCTGCAATATAACAAAGAGTGAAAAATTTAAGGGGTCTGAATACTTTCCGTCCCCACTGTATATGCCAAATATATCAGTTTCAACTAGCTTCTCCCACTGGAAAAAAAAACAATTAATTTTCCCTATGGACATCCTTCATGCACACAGTCTATGAACTAGAATTTATGTTGTGCTAACCACACTCTTTTCCTCATTATGACCCCAGATAAGAATGCCTACAGGTTAGTTCACACTATATGATTCTGTATTTTGACCTGAGTGATACGTTTCACTTTCCAGTTTGCTTAAACGCAAGGCTAAGATCTGATTTTCTGAATAATTGGGAATTGAATAGAATCTATCAGGGGGGGGGGGAATAGGTTCCCTTGATAAGGCGCCCACCTTTCCACACATCTATTAGAGCCTTTGGAAAACTGTTACTTCTGCCAATGAGAGAGCATGTGACTTTTCTCCCTTCTCTTAAGATGAAGTGCTCAAGCATGGCAAATTGTCAGGTCTGAACACTATAATGTGGGGGGTGGAAAAGATCACTAACTCTATGTAAACTCTAATGTAGAACAACACTGAGTTTACACAAGAATTAGACTCAAAATTCTTTCATACGAACAGGATGGCGGGGTACATGGGGAAAATATTTATCAGTAGTTGAGGCAAATATTATGTTTGGATTGAAGGATGTTAGACAATCTTAGCACAGACAAACCAATAGCTGTCATCCTGTAGACCAGGAACTATCAAATTTTTCTTTTTTCATTGAGGCCTCATGTACTTGTCACAGAAGACATCTTGACCTCACCTTTCTGCTGCCACCAGTAAAAACTAAAACAAATACAAGAGGCAAAATGAAATCATTATACACACATAAATCTTCAGTTAGAACAAAATAACAAATTGAGTTTAATTGAAACAAAAAAAAAAATGTTTTGGAATAACAAAATAATCAGGTCTCATTATTTGGGAGGCTGTCAGGTTGAGAGTTATTTTTCAAACAGATCGGTTACTTGATTACATTTTTTTTGTGCGAATAGAAGAGGTTATGTTAACAGTAAATAAAAGAAAATAATAATATATGGCTTCAAAATGATAACCACATCTTTGTTTATTCTGAAAGAAGTCATTATAATGTAGATCAGATGGAGTCAGGCAATAAGTATCAGCTTAGGTAAATACTGTTGTGGTTGATGACATGGTGCGCTCAAGGTCATGAAGCACCAATGCAAAACAATGGTTGGTTTCTAATAGTAAAATTAAAAAGTGATATATATTTTCATCCAAGTTCAACAGCTTCCTTATCATATAAGTAATCACTCTAAAGATTATGTGTGGCTGTAAAGAACTATTATGTGTGGGTTGTTGAGATAATGTCTTTACATTAAACAAGACCAAGTGTAGTATCATTATGTAGGTCCCTACTACAGTCATTGCGTCATGAAAATGTTTTTTTGTTAAAGTGGACCTTTTAATAAGTATACACATAAATGCTTTCCTGACATGCCACATGTCAGGAAGTACAGCAACAGTATATTTTTTCCACAATATTGTACCTTGTATTATTAAATGATCATTGAGCTTCAAGCTAGTCACGTTTCCTAGCCTGTGTTGATGTAATCAGTCAGAAGGAAGTATTTCCTCTGTCTCCTTTTCCTGAACAGACAGCAACACTGTAACTTTTTAAAAAGTCGCACGGTAAGAAGCCTGCGCAGGGGTCAGATCTGTGCCAGACATTTGTCAACACGGCCAGAAACTGCACATGACTGTGTTATCTCTGAGCAAAAGTCCCAGTCCTGCAAGTAGATGGTAATACTAGATGACTCCTGATCAAAGATGATTCCATCTTTGAGAGAAAAAAGCAGATGAAAACATTGCTGGGGGGGGGGCTACTGTGTTGCTAATGAATACCTGTAAGTATTCGATTTTTAAATTATTTAATGTGACACGAAACTCTGATTTTAAAAAATCTATTCAAAATTTTATTCTTAACTCAAAAAAAAAACTTTTATTGCTCACAGCCTCCCATAAATCTCCAAATTCCTTTTTTTTATTTTGCTCCTGTGATCCAATTTCCTATTAGAGGGTGGCTATGTTTCTTCTCCATGGTTCCACTGTATGTAGGAATGTACCCACTCTCTATTGCTCACTCCTGACATGGACTAGGAACTATGGGATTTGTAGTGTGTATAGAGTAGTGCACATGACCAAAACTAATATGTAGGAATGCACCAATACCATTTTGTTTACGACAAATACGAGTACCGACACTTTTTTTTTAGTACTTGCCGATACCAATTACCGATACCTACCGCAACTGTTTTGTTTATTCTTCAGCGGTCAGCAATGGTACAAAGCTTTAAAAAGATATTTAAAATTTAACCACTTTAGCCCCGGAAGGATTTACCCCCTTCCTGACCAGAGCACTTTTTGCGATATGGCACTGCGTCGTTTTAACTGACAATTACGCGGTCATGCGACGTTGCACCCAAACAAAATTGACGTCCTATTTTTCCCACAAATAGAGCTTTCTTTTGGTGGTATTTGATCACCTCTGCATTTTTTTTTGTGCTATAAACAAAAAAAAGAGCGACAATTAAAAAAAAAAAAAAACAATATTTTTAACTTTTTGCTATAATAAATATCCCCAAAAAATATATAAAAAAAATGTCTTTCTCAGTTTAGGCCGATATGTAGTATTCTACATATTTTTGGTAAAAATAATCGCAATAAGCATATATTGACTGGTTTGCGCAAACGTTATAGCGTCTATAAAATAGGGGATAGAGTTATAGCATTTTTATTATTTTTTTTAATTAGTAATGGCGGCAATCTGTGATTTTTATCATGACTGCGACATTATGGTGGACACATCGGACACTTTTGACACTATTTTGGGACCATTGTCATTTATACAGCGATTAGTGTTATAAAAATGCACTGATTACTGTGTAAATGACACTGGCAGGGAAGGGGTTAAACACTAGGGGGCGATCAAGGGGTTAAGTGTGTCCTAGGGAGTGATTCTAAATGTGGGGTGGATTGTCTCACTAGAACATGACAGAGATCACGTTGTCATCATGGTCATATTGCTAGGCAAAACAGGGAAATGCCTTGTTCACATAGGCATCTCACTGTTCTGCTGCTCGGTGACACGATCGCGGGCCCCCAGCAGACATTGAGTCCGTGGGACCCGCAGGCACGATCACAGACTACGTGGCACGTGCCCACAATGCCGCAATTTAAAGGGGACATACCTGTACGCCCATTTGCTCAGCCATGCCATTGTGCCGACGTACATCATCGTGCACTGGTCGGCAAGGGGTTAAAAAAAAAAAATGTAATTTAATTTTGCATTTTTTTCAATGTGAAACACATAAATATATGTTAAAGCTGTAAAAATATTAATGAACAAAGCAAAAAAAAAAAAGTTTAATTATTAAGAGTTTATAAAATAGAAGTGAACAAAAAAATATCAGCAGGAAAATAATAAATAAGTGGAGGAGAATAAGGAGTTAATTAAGGCTGATTAGTGTAAATTAAGGGGTAATAAGGGGTTAAACAGAGGAACATTTATTAAAAAACAAAAACAATTTTTTTTTTTACTTGACAGGTTAACCTGACTTTATCTGCAGATCAAAGGTCATCTCTTTGATCTGTAATATTTAAAAAAAAACAATAGTTACAAAATGCATGTTTTCCTCTAATTGGTGTTTGCTGGTGATGTGGTGACCTCATATGGTATTGAGGGCATGGGTTGTGATTAATCTCGATGTATAGTGTAATGGAAATTTGTAAGTTCTGTATATAATTGTATTGTATTTTGTATGTATTTCACATTGCCTTCACTGTGCAACAGCACTAATAATGTTTTCAGTAAATGTTTACATTCTTTCGTGTCCTAATTAGAATAAGCCTGCCTATGTAACGCCCCTTGTTACGATAAACCTACAATTGTAATATTAATGTGATACCTATGTAATCATGTGCATAAAAACCTTCAATTGCGTCATAATAAAGCAATACAGTAATTTGGAAAGATGCTGAGCGTATCTTTTGTGTCTGTTCCCTACTGCAGTAGTTATTATTAATTTGGTACCACTAATCAATATGAGGATAGGAGTTGCCTATCATCAATTTAACCGAGTCAGCATGGCGAGCTTTGCCTTAGGAGGGGATTCCAGGTGACCCTGAGTATCCGAAACGAGGAGCTTGAGAGGATCCGGGAATTTCTGATAATAAGCCGGCTGAGGTAAGCCTTTTGCTTACATTTGAGTTATCAGACTTCCTTGATCGGTAAGGCATTTTCGGGACAAAGGGTACCTATTTTACTCCCCTTAATCGAACTGTATTGATTGGTGGTTATATGTTATGTTGTCCCTGTCTATTGTCCATTGGAGTGTTATAGATAAGAAAGGGAAGAATAGTGCTGTTCACAGGTATATGTAGTAAATCTGCTAGATAAAGTAGTTTAGAGGCAAGAGGGTATAGGCACAAGTAGAGAAGAGAGAAGACTGGCCAGTCATTATGGGCATTGAATTAAGTAAGGGAATGAAGGGTAAGAGACCCTCAAAAATGCCCAGCGCAAGAGGAGCGCTATATATGAACCAAAGGTGCGGTTCCGCCTATACTGAGCCCCTAGATTAATGGTTAGAGTGGACAGGGATCCACAATGGGTAACTGGGTTACTAAAGGCCATAGGGACTAAGAATCATGCAGAGTAAACAGCTAGAGAAACAGCTATCTATGTGAGCAGGATGGATCAAGGGTGACATTAACACTAGACAGAAAGGGACATTTTCATGTTAAGTTGTGGGATGAATTTGGGGTCAGGCACTATAACTATTAGAGTCAGAAACAGAGAAATGAGAGGTAAAACAGAATACTTTATATGTTGTCAGAGAGGGAAGATGGGATGAGCACTCTGGCTGCCCGTCTGATCATAGAAGCTAGATATAAAAGATATCTGAACAAAATAAAGAAAGTAGAATTTAGACAGGAAAATATTAATGAGAGTTAAAAGAAAGTGAGAGAGATATTGGTGTATGTATGTGTGAATGCTGGGACCTTTAGTTCTATTGCTTGTGTGTGTCATGTATGCAGATGTGACCCCCTCCTTTGTGCTCTCCTGAAAGAATGTCCCTGAGAGGTCAGTGATAAGCTGGAAGGACACCATGCCAATTCCAGTTTTTTAGACAAAACATGTGCCGGGTTAACGAATCTAATGGTAAACAATGTGATCACAATTATTTTGAATCTGTTTACATTTAACCGTGTATTACACAAATTGAATATCCTTTGATAGTGGAAACACTGCATTTAAAACAGGGAAATTAAGTAAAATTAAGTAATAATGAGTATTAATTTCTAATATGAGTTTAACAATTTTATTAATAAAATAGATATATTGAAACTGGTTTAGACAACCTTTGGTTGGAAATGAAATTCAGGTTAATGGGGAAATTTGTAATGAATGAGATTAGTTTAGATTAAGATAACAATTTTGTAATTTTACATTTATACAATAAGCCCTTATTGAGAGAAAAAAAAGATTAAGATGAGGTTGTTATTTTGAATAAAGCTGCCATAATATTTAACAAAGCCAAGATGGATGGAATACATTGGAAGTTCTTCTACAAAAATGAAATTTTAAGGTTTTTGATAATAACTTGATGTGCGGTCCATGATGTGAGAGTAATAATAAATAAAATTTAAATATAACAGACCCATCACATCAAATCCACACACCCTGTTAGGATAGATGCCACCTGCAGCCAGTTGTTTTATAGTTTTTGATGCTTTCTGGTCCATCATACAGATTGTTGATCCTTTTGTTTTATTTATATTTTTATTTTTGAAAGCCAAAGCAGAATGTGTGGATTGTGAAATGATGTGCCCCTTTTCCTTGTAAGTACAGTGGTATAAGCAGAAGAATATTTTGGATTTATGGGCATCTCTGCATGACTGCAGGGTATTGTTATCATTTATTATAATATTGCCAGGAAGAAGTTGTCTTTTGAAACATGAACCTGGAGTTCTTACACAAATAGCATGATAGAAAACAAGCCATTGTAATATATTTATGGAAGCTGGACCCAGTAATAAATGGTTCACCCCGATATATCAGAGCTGTAGCTTTTATGCAAAGGTGCTATTAGACAAAGTTAGATATTGTTTTGGTCAAACATTTAATTTTTAATGGTCCGACATTCTGTGCAGCAAATATACAGATAACGAAATGTTTGTCTAATGAAAGGTTAAAAATATGAGTTTGTTTCTGTACAAATCTAACAATGAAAAATGCGTACATTTGAATCCAGCCACCTTATTGCCTCTATTGGAGGAGGCTGGAGACAAAGGAAGACACATGTTAAATTGATGTGGGAATCAGCTGCTGTGAGCCCAGTGCAGGACACACTCCCTGAAGACCCATATATTAAATTTTTTGTAGATTTGAGTATGCAGTTTATCACCCAGAAGGATACTCTGTATTCAAAGTCATTGGATCCTTTTTCCCCAGCTCAAGAAGCAGAGCTCCATGTTTTAGCAAAGCCTGTGAGCTATAAAAAGAGTGTATATTTATATAGATAATTGAGATATAGAGAGCTTTTGGTTCCATTTAAAGGGCCAGAAGTTTGTTTTTACTTCGGCAGGTAAACCAACCAAGCATGCCAAGTTAATTTGATCGGCTGTTTTCAGCCTTCCAGGTTCTTGCTGAGGTAGCCATATTAACTTTCACACATGGAAGCAGACCAGGTGACTAAGGATGCTGCATTTACAGCCCCGGACACTTGATGGGTCTGTGCAACTCACAGATTCCACCCTAGTTCTGGCCCAGTATAGCTGGGATTAATAATTCAACTTTAAGGACCCCAGAACAAGAAGAACAAGTGGTCCACAGGGGGCAACTTCTTATGAAATAGGACTTTGGAAAAGGTGATCATTTATGTCTGCCAGCCACTCTTTTCCCTCCAGCTTGACACATGGACCGTGTCATCAGTCACAAGAAGTTATGGCTGCCTTAGTAAATGAGCGTGGGATAGAGCCAGGGTTCACCACAGTTGTTTTTTTAACATACCACTTCTTGTTTTACCTGTTACCAAAGGTGTTACCAAAAGCTGAACATCCCTCCCAGAGATTACAAAAAAGATTTTTGTCTGTATGGACATGTTTTTTGGATGTCCAGTGGCAAATGCTACTGCAAAGGCCACAGTAAAAAGTGTTATCAGAAGTAGTTTGTAAGTACAGAGTGCCAGAAAGTACATAGAGTAACAGAGGAAATCATTTTTTATAGGAAAGTCCTTAATAGAAGTTTTGAGGTTTTATTTTTACACCCCTTACTGTCTACAATGTAGCGGACAAAGTAGAGTAAGAAACTAGAAAACTTTTGCCTGAATGTTTTCTTATATTTTATCATGCCCCTAAGGGGGATGTTGGACTCTCTCCCTATGGGATTTTGTTTGGGAGTGTGTTACTCACTTGCTTATATTTTGTCTCAGCAGCTGAAGTCCTTCATTCGGATCTCACAGAGAATGCTGCTGGTCTTTTAAGGTTTTTGACAAACTCATTTATGTGTTTTCTCCCCAATTCCAGATCCTAAAAGTTTGGAAGGATGTAAAACTAAAGCCAGGTGACTTGTGGATTGTTAAGAGACATTTATATATAAGGAAAAGTTTGGAGACTCAATACAGCATCTATTTCATGTACAGTTTTTGCAAAACGTGAAGAAAAAGTCACTTGGATCCACAACAGACACTGCAAAAATGACTAAATTAAAGAAATCTCTGTGTTTGATTTGTTTCCCTCTTGTGATCACAGTCTAGGGTACTTTTTGATTAAATTACTTTAATTGTAAGGGATATATATATTTGAAAAGTAGTTTAGCCATGTTGAAGTCATATTTTGTCTTTTGTACGTCTTCCATTTTATGTAGAGTTGTCTGTGTTTACATATGCTGATAAGTCAGCATGCTCACAATTAAGCTAGAAGGCCATTCTGGCCACAGGAGTGTACAGCCAGTACTCTGTAAATATGTCTTATCAATCATTTGTTTTTCACAATGAAAAGTCATTTTGTAATTAAAAAGTTGCTCAGCTATTATTTTCTCCACAATGGAGTTTTTTGCCTCTTTGGCCAGGACTACCTCTACCTAAGCGTGTGGAGGTTCCAGGTTAAAGATGAAAGCCGGTATGGTTAGTGATCAAAATATTGATCAAAAGAGGGGAGACTGTAATGGAAATTTGTACGTTCTGTATATAATTGTATTGTATTTTGTATGTATTGCACACTGCCCTCACTGTGCAACAGCACTAATAATGTTTTCAGTAAATGTTTACATTCTTTCGAGTCCTGATTAGAATAAGCCTGCCTATGTAATGCCCCTTGTTATGATAAACCTACAATTGTAATATTAATGTGATACCTACGTAATCATGTGCATAAAAACCTTCAATTGCGTCATAATAAAGCAAAACAGTAATTTGGAAAGATGCTGAGCGTATCTTTTGTGTCTGTTCCCTACTGCAGTAGTTATTATTAATTTGGAACCACTAATCAATATGAGGATAGGAGTTGCCTATCATCAATTTAACCGAGTCAATAGTCAATCCACTATATATTTTGCGGTGATGACCACTTCTTCAGGAGAAGTCCATTTCTATCATCTATGGTAATGATAACAAACTTATAAGAAATATGGTATTGAACATTACTAATATAGAAAGGGGGTTTTTGGTCATTATGTTGCTTACCCAGGATAAATAGCAGCCCATGACAGCAGCAACGGTAAGGGCACAGGAGGGTACTCCCCCACGCTACACACGGTGGGGGGGCAGACACAAGTGCACGTGTCTATTAATCGTTCACGATAAAAGAGATTTGTATTTCACATATCTCATTGTGTTATGTTTGCCTGTAGTATAGAAACTAGGAGTCTAGAAAAAAGCGGAAAAGTAGGGGGAAGGGAAATCAGAGGAAAAATAGAAGGGAAGAGGGAGACAAAAAGGACCCAGAAGGAAAATGGGAATATGTAGATGAAGAAAAACAAGATGCAAAAAGAAACAGTGTCTATTTTATCTCTCGGCAGAGCAGCTAAGTAATGTTGATGAACATTGCCCGGCTGCTTTTTTTGGACAGCTCCAATTGCCGGGACAGGGGGAACCCCACTCACAGCTGAATGAGTCATCGGTTGTTAAGGAAGCGGTGGCCCCACCCCTTAACAACTGGTATTTTCCTGCTTTTTTTTTTTTTTTTTTTTTTTTACATTTCATCTGTCAGTGAGGGAATCCCACAGTCAGCTGAAAGAACCGAGCCTGAAAGTATCGGTTTCAGGTATCGGAGCATTAGCACGAGTACCGATACTTGTGCAAATGCTCAGTATTGGCCCTGATTCCAGTATTGGTATTAGTGCAACCCTACTAATATGCATTGCTCTTTCCAAACAAAAGAAAGTGAAGGGGAATAGGAGAGGTCCAGTGGCTCACGGAGGAAGTTACAAGGAGGCAGAAAAACAGAGTAAGAAATAATTTCATGAAAAATAGATTACAGGGCCATTTAGTAATGGATGTGTATAGACTAATTTTGGAGAGAAAGGATATTATTTAATATTACATGCATGTACTTTAATAACATGCATGTACTTGCACATCAAAAATAAGTCTGTTACCAGGTCCAGTTTAGGCAGGAGCAATAATCTTTATTTTCATTCTGCCTATAGCCATAGAAGCTAGGGCAGATTTAGAGGGGAATATCATTCATTATCAATGTATCTAAACAAACATGTTGGCTAATAAATATTAAGCACTTTCATATTTGTAGAAAGAAAGATCAGCATTTATACTGGCCAGTTTCTTGAATCAGCAAAGATCATGTATCTTATTGGCTAAGCTTTTGGTTACCACTTACCAGCATTGGAAGGAGACTGGTCAACGTACTCTGCCTGGAATGGAGTAAGTGAAAGTTTACCCAAACCTCATCTTAATTTTAGGTAGAATGAAGTAGGGTATCAGGCTCCTACTTACCAGACCGGCGAGTCCCGTCGGGCAGAGGGTAGGCTCCCTTACCCTCCGACTATCGGCCCCCTGGTAGAGTAAACAGAAGGCACGAAAGTACGGAGTGGTATGAGGGCCTGTATTGTAGTCCAGGTATTGCAGTCCAGAAGTTGCAGGGTTAACAGATGGGAAGGCTGGAGTAGGCTGGAGCACAGGCACTGGGCTGAGCAGGCTTGTAAGGACAACAGGCAGGAAGTCTGCAGACAGGCAGATAGGATCCTAGGGAGCAGGCAGACGGATGGTCAGGAGACAGGCCGGGTTCGGTAACAGGCAGTCGGCAAAGGTACAGTGGAACAGGCAAGCGGATGGTCAAACAAGCAGAGGTCGTTACAGGCAGAGTTCAGAGAGAGGTCGGGGGACAAGGCCGGGTCAGCAGGTATTTCAGGAACAGACAAGGTACAAGGTCAGGCTCTGGGACGACTAGCTGTTGATTAGGCAGCACTGGTCACAAGAGCACACCGGCTTAAATGGAGCTTTTGGCGCCAAACGACGTGCACGCGCGTGCCCCGGCACACACAGGCGCGCGCCCGCCAACGCCCGCGCGCGCGCCCCCGCACACCGGCGTGCACAGCGGAACGATCCTGGACACACGCGCCGGCGCCGCGAGGAACACGCATGGCGAGGTCCGCAGGAACGCGCGCGGCAACGCGCGCCTATGCGCCAACGCGCGCCGACGCGCCCTGTTGCACACCAACCGCGAGCGCCCCGCCTGCCGAGGTAAGCCCCCTGACATAGGGTTTGATCCCCTTATCGAACAAAATGTTAGGAGAAACTGGTGCATCAACAGCAAAAATCTGAAATAATGAGGAGAAAGGTTATGTTCCCTGCATGAACTGTTAGCCCAACTTGAGGATAAATGTATTTTTTTCAGTTATTTAGTTAAATATATTTAAAGTGGTTGTAAAGGCAGAAGTTTTTTTTTATCTTAATGCATTCTATGCATTAGGATAAAACGCCTTCTGTTTGTAGGCAGCCCCCCTCAGCCCCCCTAATACTTACCATCTCTATCCAGCGATGTGCACAAGTGCCTCGGCCATCCGGGACTCTCCCTCCTTATTGGCTGAGACACAACAGCGGCTCCATTGGCTCCCGCTGCTGTGAATCAAAGTCAGTTAACCAATCAGGAGAGAGAGGGGGTGGGGCCAAACCGTGGCTCCGTGTCTGAATGGACATACGGAGCTGCGGCTCGGCTTGGGTGCCCCCATAGCAAGCTGCTTGCTGTGGGGGCACTCCACAAGAGGGAGGGGCCAAGAGCCCCGAAGAGTGACCCGACAAAAGGAGGATCAGGGCTGCTCTGTGCAAAACCATTACACAGAGCAGGTAAATATAACATGTTTGTTATTTTTAAAGAAAAAAACTAGACTTTAGTATTACTTTAATAACCTTTTTTTTTTTTACAAGGCTTAGCTCACAGAGAGACCAGCACTTACATCTTATAAAAGTGTATATAACTCAAAACTATTTTGGTATATTTGCCATAATTCCTCACTGTATACAGTTTTCTTGAAGTACACGTTCAAGTTACAAAAAAAAAAAAAAAAAGCTCCCAGCCCTCCCTCCCTAGCCTGCTAAATATACAGTGGCAAGAAAAAATATATGAACCTATATGACATAACTGTTTTTCTGCAGTAATTTGCCATATAATGCTTGAAGTCATTACTGCCAAAGGAGGTTTGACCAGTTATTACCTCCAAGGGTTCACTTACTTTTTCCCCCATCACTGTGAATGTTTAATGGATGTGTTCAATAAAGACACGAGGAATTAGAATTGCTTGTGTGTTATCAGCTAAGGCACATTGAGTTTGTCTATTATTGTGACTAAAGCCCCGTACACACGGGCCAAATTGTCGGGAGACATCGGCCAGTTCAATTAAAGAACATCCAAAATTCGGCCCGTGTGTATGTCGGTCTGTCGGAAAAGCATGCTTGAAAACCAGCAGCCCACTACTCCGGATCAGCACTCTCAGCCAATTGCAGAGAGAGCTGATCAGAGTGTTCTGGCGGGGGGGGGTTGTCTGAATACAACAGCAGCTCTGATCGGAGCTGTCAGTTTTTTGTAGTGTGCTTCTAGTCTTCTGGTAGTTTTTTGTAATTTCTTGTGGTTTGTACCAGACATTAGATGAGGATCAGATCACATTTTATGGCAAATTACAGTAAAAAAAAGGCACCAAGGGGCAGGAGGCGGAGCCTAGCGGAGCAGACATGCATTGTTAGAGCTCCACACCGCTGAGGAGAGAAGAGAAGGACAAAGCGGAGCCTGCAGGCTCAAAAGGTATCCATTTGAACCTTTTTGCCCCAGGGAACAAACTGTGAAAGTTTGGGCAGGAAATATGGTACTGGGAGGAAACCGTGGCAGAAATAAAAATCACCTCACAAAGAGCTCACAGGCACTCACTGCAGCTGAAACAGCTCCAGTCACCTCACAAGATACAGCATCAGGGCGCTCTCACAGACAGAAAATGTCACAGCAAGACTCTCCATTTGAGTCAGATACAGAACAAATCCTCTCACAAACTTCTCCACAAGCCTCCTCAGTATCCCCAGTAATATTATTACAATTTGAAAAGATGCTTCATAAGGCTTTAAAACAAACCTCAGACCAAATAACAAAAAGCCTAACCAAAGAAATAAGAGAGCTGGGAAAACGCACCGCAGCCTTAGAAATAAAAATGGATGAAATTGAAATTACAACCCAAGAAAATATAACAGAATTGGAACAATTAAAAAAAGAGAATTTAATACTTCAAACTAAGCTCGAAAATAGAGCCAGACGTTCAAACTTGCGCATAAGGGGAATACCTGAAACTGTGACAGACCTGCAATCTACTATTACTGCTCTATTACAAGAACTAAAGCCAGATATCCCTATTGAACAACAAACCCTTTTAAAATTAAATCTGACAAAACCCACAAGCAGCAACACTCCCACACGCAGAAGAATGGCATCATCTTCACCTTCAGGCAGCACCCAGAAAATTCCAGAACAAAATGGGAATCATCATTCTCACAAAAGAGGCCGTTATGCCACATCATCCATGGACCAAGAAGATTCAATGGACTGACATCCTAATTCCTGATATCTCTTCATTTATTATACTAAGAGATGGTTCTCTATAAAAAAACTATATTTATAACTGAATGTAACTGCATTCTGATAGTCACACACTGTGTGGGATCATGTTACATTCCAGTTATATTTCTTATTACTTCTGATTCATATAGCCTTAGAATATATAAGTGAAATAAGGAAATTCTTGTTCAGTTATATATTATCAGGTAATAACAATAGATTTATTACTTTTTAGGACAAATATGTTCAATAATCCAGAAGTAATGGAAGCTTTTTTTTTTTTTTTTTTTCTTTCTTTTCTTAAAACAAATATATTATTACCTAACTAGTTCCTAGAATTATGTTTTTGTTTATTCTAATCTGAAGCAATACAACCTCAATTTTATGAGTTAACATATCTAAACAGTTACATATGAATAAAATATGTAATTGTTTACTCTAAAAGGGTTAAAATCCCAAAATAATTCAAACTATCTTCATCAATACCAAAGTTATTAACAGTACCTTTCTAACTGAATTATTCAGCCTAGGGCAAGACTAACCATATACAACCACCCTGGAATAAATAATTTCAACAAAAACTATATTCTGCACTCCAACTAATGAAACATCATTTTGATGTCTTTTGACATAGCACTTCTCTCCTGTAAGCGGAAGATCCGTGTACCCCCATTAGCCCTCCTCATTCTCCCAACCATATTATGTGGGAGTGTGATGAAGGCACTTATTCCCCTGAGAGAGATATTTATTCTCTTTCACGGGTAAATTGTGATTACTTAATAATAATAAAAATAATTTATACAATGTATCATCTAATCTCATATGTTTTTTGTTTACTCTTTACTCCAGAATTCACTGGTTTCTTTTCTATCTATTCATCTCTTCAGTCCACACAGGTTGATCTGCGCAGTCAGCTCTGCATAACAAAAAGTAAGTCAAAACTATTTGATCTATTGCCATGGCACCACTGAATATACTTTCCCTGAATGTTCAGGGAATAAATGTCCCTCAAAAAAGGACCAAAGCCTTCCGTACTTTCCATAACAAGAAGGCTCACATAGTATGCCTCCAAGAAACACACTTCACCAAAGATTCTACTCCAAAATATATTTCTCCTTTTTATCAACAAATTTACACGGCTTCTGCCTGTACCAAGCAAAGGGGAACTCTAATTGCATTTCACCGATCCACACCATTCACCTTATCATCAGAAATTAAAGACCCAGAAGGTAGATACCTGATACTCATGGGTTATATAATGGATACAGCAATCACGGTGATTTCCTACTACGCTCCTAACAAACAACCTACACCATTCCTCTCACATATATTACAAGTGATTAATACACACAAAATAGGAACAGTGATAATGTGTGGGGATTCGAACCAGGTCCTCCTCCCATTTCTAGATAAATCACCTTTTACACCATCCAAAATAACCTCTAGATTACCTTTTTCTCAACTTCTTTCCAAATACAATCTGGTAGATTCATGGAGAGAAAGTAACCCAATGAAAAAGAAATTCACTTATTTCTCGCACCCTCATCAAACCTTCACCAGAATAGATCATATTTTTCTAACAATAGGAATGATACCAGAAATTATTGCATCAGATATAATTCCGATTCCGTGGTCTGACCATAATGCAGTATACACTACTATAGCCTCAGCCATATCAAAAGCGCATGACCCAACGTGGTACTTACCGGACATAATGCTCAAACACCCACTACATCAGAAGGCCATTGAACAAGCTTTAAAGGAATACATATCAATTAATAATACAACAGACATCTCCCCAATAACACTGTGGGAAGCTCATAAGTCTGTCTTGCGTGGTACAATACAAAGACAAATGGCACTATTTAAACGGGAACGCAAAAATCTAGCAAAAAAAATAGAACTCAATTTTAATGCAGCCTACATATCATTTCAAGATAATCCATCTCAGAGTACAAAATCTCATCTGGAAAAATCTAGATTGGAATACGATCTATTTCTCACTGAGTCAGTTGATAAATCCCTCAAACGCTCCAAACACAATTTCTACATGAATACAAACAAACCAGGTACATATTTGGCTCGGGCATTAAATTCAACTAACAAATCTTTCAAACCAATACGTTTGAAATTATCAAAAAATGTTTACACTTGTAATCCAGTTAAAATAGTCCATAAATTTCACTCACATCTCGCAACTTTATACAAGACAAACAATGAATTTAATCCTACAGAGGCTGAATCCTTCTTCTCAAAAATAACCTTACCTGAGTTATCTCAGAATCAAAAAAGCAGTTTGGATGAGCCTATAACTATAGATGAAGTTGCTAACGCCATAAAAGACCTAAAACTTAACAAAAGACCAGGCCCAGACGGCTACTCGGCTTTATACTATAAAACATTCTCAGAAATACTCTCTCCCATTCTCACTGAAACTTTTAACAAACTCCTAGATGGACATTCATTTCGGCAAGAAACACTAATGGCAATTGTTTGTATGATCCCAAAACCCCTTTCTGATGATACTTCCTGTGTGAATTATTGGCCTATCTCTCTGTTAAACCTCGATATTAAATTATTAGCAAAAATAATAGCAAAACGCCTCAATAGCATTATAGGAAAATTAATACATAGAGATCAAGTAGGCTTCATGCCAAATAGACAGGCAGGCGATAATATACGCAGGGCAGTGTTATTGGCACATATTGCTAAAAAACGGAAAATCCCTTTATGTTTTCTATCTCTCGATATTAAGAGGGCATTTGACACAGTATCCTGGCAATATATGCAATATTCATTACAAAAATGGGGTTTTGGACCCCACTTTTTAACATGGATCAAAGCATTATATAATAAACCCAAAGCCTATATAAAATATGCTGGATACAAATCTGAAGCCTTTAATATCGAAAGAGGTACCCGACAGGGTTGCCCATTATCTCCCTTATTATTTGACCTTATACTCGAACCCATGGCCCAATATATCAGAACAAACCAAACTATAACTGGCATTGAAGTAGGAGGTATTACACACAAATTATGTATATTTGCAGACGATATATTACTTTTTCTATCATCACCACAGGTCTCTGGTCCTAACTTAATACCAGCTCTTGATGTATTTGCAGCCCTATCCGGCCTTATGATTAATCCTAAGAAATGCCTAGTGCTTAATATTTCACTCACAAACATGGAATTGATCCCGGCTAGGGCTGCACTCCCATTCACATGGGCAGAAAAATCAATCCCATATCTTGGAATTCATTTAACAGCCTCTCATTCTGACTTATTCTCAACCAATTATCCTCCTGTATTAAGACAGATCACAAATCTAATAAAACAATGGTCGCAACTTCCTTTATCCTGGATGGGGAAGATTAATGCAATAAAAATGACTATTCTACCCAAATTGCTTTATCTATTCAGAGTCCTCCCTATTCCAATTCCTTCCTATTTTTTGAGAATAGTACAAAAAAGAGCAACTTCGTTTATATGGGGCTCTTCTAAACCACGTATACCTATACACACACTACATCTTCCCAAAAATAAAGGAGGCCTGGGATACCCTAATTTTACTAACTACTACAGAGCGGCACATTTGGCCAGTCTGTCCAAATACCATGCAAAACAGGAAATCCCATTATGGGTATTTATAGAGGCTTCAGAAAATGACCCTCTATTAATATCAAATTTATTATGGCTTGATCCTAAAGACCGCTTTAAAATTCATAATCCCATAACTAAACACTTCTTATCTCTCTGGGATAAACTAAAAACCAAATATCAGTTACAATCTCCACACAATCCTCTCCTTTCTTTTATCAGAAATCCGGCCTTTTATCCGGCATGGCTCTACCCAAATTCTTTTAAAGCTTGGACAACATCAGGCATTCAGACACTAAATGACTTCATAGCATCTAAATCATTCCTTTCATTCCCATCGCTTAGAGAAAAATATGATCTACCAAACTCTGAGATATTTAGATATCTCCAAATCAAAAATTTCTATACACCATTCCTAAAGGGGGATACACCATTATCCCAATTATCCATTTTTGAATCAATCTGTACAAAAGATCCATTTGCTAAAGGTACAATTTCATCACTTTATAATCAATTATATGGAGTACCAAATCTTAATAGACCCTCTTACGTTCAGAGGTGGGAGGAGGACCTGGGACGAACTTTAGAAGACACGGACTGGTCTAACATATGGCTCACATCTAAGTCATCTTCACCCAACATCTTAGCACTGGAGACAAATTATAAAGTCCTAACTCGCTGGTACCTTGTACCCGCTAGAGTGGCAAAATATTCATCTAATACCTCAGCTCTTTGTTTTCGAGGATGCCCAGAAATAGGCACATATTTACACATATGGTGGACGTGCCCAGTAATCCAAACCTTCTGGAAAGAAGTCTTCGTGATTGCATCTAAAATATTTTAAAAAATAATACAACCAGATCCATATTTAACTTTACTTAATCTAAAACCGAAATGTTTAACACTCTCTCAATTCAAACTTATGATCCAACTAATAACGGCTGCAAAACAAACAGTGGCCAAGGCATGGAAATCTCCTACATTGGTACTAGCAGAAACAATTCACAGAATGAATAATACAATGTCCCATGCTAAGATGGTAGCCATCGATCAAAATCAAATTCCAAAATTTGAAAAACTTTGGCATCCTTGGATAAAACAACAGTTCCTGTCAAACTTCAATGACTCTGTCCTGTTGCCATGGTAACAGATTAAATGACTTACAGAGACACCCATTCTAAGGCTTCAAAGAGAACTAAAAAGAATAATAAACTGACGAGCGGGACAACCTTGTGGACCATACCTCTACCTTTCAACCCTTTTTCTTCTTTTCTCTTTCCTTTTCTCCACCTTACGATTAAAGCTCATTATCAGAATTTATTTGACCTATATACACTCTACTTGTAAACAATATGTATAGTAGGTATAAATCATTTAAATACCTACAAAAGTAACTAAGGAAATGATATATATCTTTAATTTAGGTTTACGTGAACCCAATGTTTAATATTTGAAATTTCATAATATTTACCTATATAAACCCTACTGTAAAACAATGAGCTTACTTTATAGATCCTTGTAAACTTACTTTATGTATCTTTATAACATTGTATACTCAATAAACTTCTTTTGACAAGGAAAAAAAGGCACCAGGTTGTTGCATCAGGTTGGTTGTGAACTCCTGATATATCCATCAAGAAAGATGTGAGCTTAGTATTTTTAGAAGGCTAGAGAGCTTTTTTTTTTGTATGTTTTTTTTTTAACTGAACTTGTATTTTTTTAATCTGTTAAATAGTTTCTCGTCTGGAGATCTTGCCAGTAACAACACTTTCTGTTTCAGGCTGACAATGCTAAGTCACTGGCATGCAATTAGAAGCAGCGTTATCAGCTTCAGGTATATCATATAGGAAATCGAATGGACAACTAAACAAGCTTCCAAGGCAGGTTCTTTGCTGATGCTAAATGCAAAGTAGTAGCTTAGAGTTGTTAGTCTTCAACAGGAAGTACTATTGGCGTGATCTTCAGGTAAGAAACTACACAAAATATTTCCAAAAAATGATTTGCTTGAGAAAACACTGTAAGGCATGATGTCAAACATATTGAAAAACTTACATACAATTTATTTTTAAATCTTTACCCATCATTCTATTTAAATAATTGTTATAAAAAAGTTGTTATACTTTTGTTTTTAAAAAATTATTGTTATAAATCAACCAATTTGAAAACAAAAAAGGTGTATGTACCTTCTTTAGTGGTAGTCATTATACCAGAAGTATATATGTAATACAAAATGCCTTCAAAATTGCATACTTTTTCTGCAGTATTATACAATATTTTCTTCTAAAATACATTTTGCACATCATATTACATAAAATTTGCATGAACCAAACAAAAATGTATTACTGCCAGCATACATACTGTGAACACTTAAAGTCCTTAATATTTGATGTCTTTAGAAATATAGCAGACTAACAACCTAATGTACAAGGCTTAGACACTTAGCTGTCCAGCATCTCCGGAAAGTTGAGATTTACTATTAACCACAGTAAAGACAGTCTATTCATAAACATTGCAAAGTTTTAAAACAAAGAAGCTTAATTTTGATACATAGCATTGTATTTTGCTTGATACTTCAGAATGTGTATTATAATACATTGTTAGTCATTGAAGTGTATATTACCTTGGCGTTTTGCTTCCAAAATGGAAAATGGATGCTCAGAGGCAGAGAATGGTGCAGTCTATTATAATTATGTATATAGCAAAGCTACTTGTCAACATATCTCTTAGGCATTGCTCAAACAGCATACTGACAGCTACCTAGCAAAATTTAAAAATATTACCTTAACATAGTGCTTCTCAAATCAGAACATAAAAGGAATCTATCATGGAAATCAAACTGCCATCTTTAACAAGCTTATTTACAAAGAAATTACACTGTGAGAGACTTTGTAGCTGCAAAAATTAGAAAATGATTCTAATTTATTTCAGTTTTGGCATTAATGGATCACTGACAATTTTGTTCCTATAGCTAACTCCAAGCAGATCCTTCATAACTGTGTAAATAATGTTTTGCAACATTAAATGTGTGCAACAGTAGAAACAGAAGATATAAATCTGTTATGTGAACCAAATGTAACCCCCTTTTTCCCATGGTCCTTTATGTCATAAATTCTGGCAAGAAACCTGACATAATTGGGCAGACAAGCAGCACTTTTAGTGGTGACATCACACAGGTAATGTTCATTTCTGTACACAATCTTGGCAATAGACAGCATCTTCTTTCAGAGCTCAAAGTGTTCATTTACACATATGTTGCACTGCATGGCCTCCATCCCAGTCTAATACTCCTCTGTCCCCACACAAGTCAATCCAATCCTATGGTGATTTCATATTCTGCTGGAGTACATATACTGCACATATAGATATTCCATAATGTACATACCCTACTTCAATAGCTGCAACCATTTTCCCTCTATACTCTTCAACAACTTTTTTACCACTGAAATAATAATGATCGCACTCATCTGTCTGTCGGATGGCTATTAGAAAATACTGTTGCTGAAGTCCCACTTCCTTAAGCTATACACGGTTAAGCTCTACTCACCATACACGGTTAAAATTTTGGCTGATTCCTAACAGTTACAATTTCAAGTGTACCCCCTTCCTCTAAGGTCCAAGTAGTATGGACGTTAGAAGAAGAGGGTACAACCCCAAAAAGATGTCCTGAAAATGTAAATCTTATTGCAAATTAAAAAGCATCATGGACAGTACTCAACTGTGTTGTTGCAAGTACACCAATATAGTCACAACCACCTTAGGGCTGCTTTCTGAAACGTAGATTTAAAAATCAACTGAGATGGATGGTCCGTTAGTAGCAAAACAGCGACTGCATTTTATCAGGCTGGGTTCACACTAATGCGAGTTGGATCGGGATTTCCCCTCATCCAATTTGCATGTCACGAGACTGTGACCGGCTCTCAATGAAGCTGGTTCACACATCTCTGGAGTGGCTTTGGAGTGAATTGCACAGGAGTCCTGTGCGTCTTCTGGTCCGTTTCAGGTCTGAATGTAGCCAAAAATTCAGCCCTGAACGGTGAACAGGGACGCAGTGGACACCTGCTGTGAGTCGCTCCATACTGCAGTGTGAACCCAGCCTTAGGTATACAGGCAGCTGCAGCATACAATAGCCAACATCCACATTGTTTAGCATGGATGAAACAATTGCAGGCTAAACAAGAAAAAATGAAACGTGTATGGCTAGCTTCTCCTACTCATTCCTCCTGTATGCCTATTCACAGAGTTATGCTCCGTACACACGGTCGGACATTGATCGGACATTCCGACAACAAAATCCTAGGATTTTTTCTGACGGATGTTGGCTCAAACTTGTCTTGCATACACATGGTCACACAAAGTTGTCGGAAAATCCGATCATTCTGAACACGGTGACGTAAAGCATGTACGTCAGGACTATAAATGGGGCAGTAGCCAATAGCTTTCATCTCTTTATTTATTCTGAGCATGCGTGGCACTTTGTGCGTCGGATTTGTGTACACACGATCGGAAATTCCGACAACGGATTTTGTTGTCGGAAAATTTTATAGCATGCTCTCAAACTTTGTGTGTCGGAAAATCCAATGGAAAATGTGTGATGGAGCCCACACACGGTGGGAATTTCCGACAACAAGGTCCTATCACACATTTTTCGTCAGAAAATCCGACCGTGTGTACAGGGCATAAGACTGATAACATTGTAAAAAAAATAGAGCCATAATGGCTTGCAAAGAGAAGATTTCTTAGCAATTGTTGTCTTGAAAAGACCCTGTTATGGCACACAGTATGACTTTGGGTCTAATGAGGGTATAAACCCTATTGTATTCAGATAATGAAAATAATAAAACCGAAATTGAGGTTCTAACCCTTCTATCTTTACTAAAGATGTTTTTTCCTTTCTTTTTCTTAACTAGGGGTATGTGATGAGTTGAAATGAAAATGTGATCTATTCTAGAATAGGATTGGTGGGGATTTGAAAAGTGAGTGTAGTCCCTACAGGTCGGGTTGGTTTCTCTCCAGATATCTGCAAGACCTTGATTAAAGATCATTTTAGCAATTTTAGTACTAATCTTTTTAGGGCGCGTCATTTGGGTTGAAAGAGGTCTAGATTTATCCAGGGATAAGTCAAATGCCATGTTGGAGTCCCCTCCCAAAATCATTATTCCCTCCAGCAGTGGTTCTAGTGTTTGAAACAAAAGGTGAAAAAATTGGGCTTGACCTCTGTTAGGGGAATGGTACGAGACCAGGGAGTACATTTGATCATTTATCATTCCCTTCACCGGGATAAATCTACCCTTCATGTCCTTATAGACCTGAGTTGTCTTAAATTGGCAGGATTTAGCAAACAGAATTGCTACCCCCTTCGTTTTGTCCTGAGCGTTTGCTAAATAGAAGAGGGGATAATGTGCATGCAGAAAGGAATGATTATACTGTACTGGAAAATGTGTTTCCTGCAGGAACACCACATCCATTTTTTTTGGATCGGTATTCCTGCAGAACCTTCCTTCTTTTAATTGCTGAGTTTAGTCCCTGCACGTTGTGGGAAACAATTCTAAGCGATGACGAGGTTATGGTGTTAGAAGGCGTTAATAGGTGTGAAAATAGATGTATCGTTGTGTTTAACACTTACCCCATGGAGCCTTGAATTGATCAGCCCTGACATAGTAGCGTGGTGAAACCTGGGACCTGGAGCCTCTGTACACAGAAGAATTCTCCGAGTGCTGGCAATCAAAATGAGAAGATTAGTTATAGAAGAAAAAAGAAAGTAAAGAAGAGGAAAAAGAAGGCCAAGCAGGGGCCTGTAACGCAGTAAGGGTGAAAACCCCCCACCTACATTAGTAGATAACAACATTGAGCAGCCCTCAGAGAGGACTGACATCCCATCTCCCAAATACAGAATAGCCATATTGGGGGGATGGGAGAGCACGCATGACTGCTGCCCGAGCCAGTCGACTATGGACTCTGATACTCAAAAAACCTTAGTTATATAAAAAATAGACTATGCATCAGAGTCCAGAAGTGTAAATGAAAAACTGTGAAAGGAACCAGTCCGTCAGGATCTATCACATCATAAAAAAATAACATATAAAAATTTAAAAAAATAAAGTAATGAGTAGGGGTATTATTAAAAACACCAAAAAACTTGAAGCCCCTCATAAAAAACAAGAAGGGGCAGTTGGTAATATCGGGACGGGGGGAAATCCCCAAGTGTATGATATTTGGTGGGGAATCGTAGACTGTGGGTCTTCATTATGTAAGTGTAGAAAACCATAATGATGTGCATCTTCCGTGAAGAAGTCCCTGATCATGCCTAGGCATGATGCCCTGGTTTAGGGGAGTCCATCTTGCTTCATGCAAAAGGATTAGTTCCTGTGTCCCATTGTGGAGCGATCTCTACAATAACCGAAAGGATTAAAGAGGTGATAATAGAGAAATGTGGGGAATGGTCGGTAACCATCTTGATTACATAACCCTGCTTTCAACCGAATAGGTGGTATATTGAGGTTCTGTTAGAAGGACTCAACCACTAAAGATGACGTGAGGGTATGTTAGGTCTTTTCCCGTCGTGATCTTGCCATGAGGGAAACATAAAGAAAAAAGAATAAACAGCAACATTGAACTTCAGGTGGGCATTTGATCCTTTGCTCGCTTGGTTTTGTTCGCCTTCCATAGTGGAGAAAGGGGGCTGGCTGGTGATGATCTTTTGGAGGAACTTGCCTGTATATTAGATGTGTCCATGTCTCCAAACTCCAGGGTAATGAATTTTAGGGCCAAAAGGACTTGCTCTCCTTCTGTGAAGGTGGAGAAAGAGTGAGTTTTTCCATTAAAGGTAAACTTAAGGGCAAAAGGAAAGGCCCACCAGTATTTTATTTCTTTCTGGGAGAGAACAAGTAGTAATGGTTTTAATGCTCTGCGTCTTTGGATGGTCATCGGGGAAATGTCCGCAAAGATCTGTATATCTTGACCTTGGAATGAAATGCTTGACTGTTTCCTGGATATCCTCATGATCTCTTCCTTAACACTGTAATGGTGTGGCTTTACTACTATATCCTTGGGGTTCCCCTCTCTCCTGGGGGGACCCAGTGACCTATGTGCTCTGTCCAGTTCCAGCTTGTGTGGTGGTATTGCAGGGATTAGAAATTGTATGAGGTCCTGTATGGCTTTAGGTGCATCAGAAACTGATTCCGGAATACCTCTCACCCTAAAATTATCTCTTCTGGAGCGGTTTTCGAGGCCGTCAATACGGTTTGACGCCACTTCCAGTTGGTCCTGTATTACTTGTATATGGTCTGTGTTCTGATTAGCCCTGGAGACCATTATGTCTAGCTTATGTTCTATGGCTTCCATTCAAGAGCCCAGGTTCTGGAAGTCTGCTCTTATATCAGCAGTGATCTTGCTGGCTGTAATGGCAAGCCCTCGATCAAGCATTTCAGAAAATTTAATGAATAAATCCCCTACATTTAAGGGAATGTCCTGTGTCTGTCCCGAGGCCTGCTCCTGGTTACATAATGGAGCGTTAGTGTTCCCTGGGCCTGGAGTGTTGTTCATGGGAGAAAGCATATAGTTTTCAAATGTGCGTTCAAGCAGTGAAACTGTTAAGGCAGGCGAGGGGGTTGCAATGTTGTGGCTACCCAGATTCGTTTGGGGGGTGAAGGATAAAGTGGCTGGGTTAATCACTTGCCTGTGCTCCGCGAGTCCCCCTGCATGTGTGTCTCGTGGCTGAGATGTGGCCGCCATCTTGGACGCGGCCTGCTTTCCTTCGGCCATAAATTGTGGCCCCAGGTCTCGGCGGACCGAGCTTCTGGACATCCCGGTGTGCTAGAGCTGTTCCCCGTGCTATCTCCGTCCAGATCGGGCTTCCTTCAGGGCCGGTTCCTGCGCTAGTGCGACTCGTTGGCTCGGGCAGAGCGGAGCTCCTGGCTTACGCGGCCATGTTGGGAGACCCGCACATGCGCACGGGGCAGCACATTTCTAAGTCGCAAGTGTGTGAACAAGCCTTAACTTTTAAAATGCAATTCCAGGCAGCAAGTGAAATCAGTCTGTGAACTGTTCATGCTGTGCAGTAAACACCGCAAAGCTGTATTGGATACATTTCACATTGCTTAATCCAAGTTCTGTGAAATCTACATCCAGCTTTCAAGAAGCTGCTCATCTATGCAAGGGGTTGTCTGCTTCCTGAAGTCTTTGGTGTGCTACTTCCTCTCCACTTGCTTAACACATCGTGTTCATCATTGAAGACATGGTTTAGTCTAATTAAGCACATAAGTAGAAATCACTTGGCACTACAGCTCTCTGCTTTTACCCCTAGTTGTAACCAGGCTATTTAAATTGGATGCAGACAGGGTTGAGTCCAAGATCGAGTCCATCGAGTCTCTCTATTTATTTATTTATTTATTTTTATACATGTTTTGCATGTTTTTTTTTACCTTCTTGCTCATGGGTCCTTGCTGTGCTAAGGTGTATGTTCTTAATTGAAAGAATGTTCTTTGGGAAATTAATTCAATCTTTAACCTGTGTGCAAAACTGTTTGCACTTTTCAAACCTGAAAAAGTAATTTTACATACCTTTTCAAGCAAGAACCTGCCCTCTTGTCCTGGAGACCACATAGCGGCTGCATGGGCTGCCATGGTTGCAAATACTCCACTGAACCTGATTGACCCTTGGTGTGTGAGCAAGAAGCATACATTATCTGTGTTTATTCTGTAGGGTTGGAGATCTCTTCTGATGCTTTCTGCTCAATTACACTGGAAGGAAGTGGTGAGTCCTTTTTGGGGGGCCTGGGCTGCTGCCCCATGGTATGGATTTGAGGTTGTTTCCATGTGCACTAGTGAAGGTAGAAAAAGAGGGAGTGCCTCATATCCAATGACATGCAAGTCGAGAGGTGGATTTGTGGTTGTTTATTGAGAGTAGCAGCGCAATTCGGAGAAAAAGTTCCCCCTTCCTCAGGGCTGCTGCTGTTTTCTGGTGTGATCTGTGACACCAGGATCAGAATGATCTGTGTCCACTGTGTTTGCTGCCATTTCCATACTCTCAATAACCAACCACAAATCCACCTCTCAACTTGCATTTCATTTAATATCGGCCGCTCCCTCTTTTTCTACCTCTATTTTCTGTGTTTAAGAATACCTCTAATGCATTCCAAACAGGTAAGTATAGGTATTCCCAGATAAGCAATTTAAAAACAAAAAGGGCTGGGACAGTATGATGCCTAGAATCTATGTCTGGACATAAAACTAAAGCTTTAAAGCCTTGAGCAAGTAGGATATATTGCCTGCATGCATTTCAATACTTTATTTTTGCTTTTTGACTGGAATGAACGTTTTGAATTAAGATCAGTGTTTTTGTTGTTATTTTTATTTTTCGTAAGGTTTGATGAACAGCCTTGCTACTTATGTATGATAGATTTTCCTGACCTACGCTGTAACATATAAAGCTACTAAGCAATCCACGGCCACAACAGGTTCTTTGATAGTGCTACTTAATGCACTTTGTGTGCAGATTTATTCAGCAGTGTACAGTATTTCTATGTCAACTGCCTGTTCATAGCTCAAAGCAAATGTGATTAATCTCACTGCTGGTAGCTGCTCATGGTCACTTATTGCAAGGCTGTCACTTCTTTAATAAACTCCCCCGAGATGAGTGACATGATCAGAAATCAGCTCTGAGATGCATCAGTAGGGCTAGAAGGACAACACTATCTGTCCCAGTTTAATATCCTTTTTGTTTTTTCCCATCATGCTATTTAAATGTAGAATCATCTGTAGAATACATAAAGAAAAGAACTGTACATAATCTAGGACATTATGTGGATAGCATTAGTGTATAATGTAGGTCTATGTGGGTTGTTTTATTGCAAAGGTGCAGTGAATATCAAGACAGAGGAACATTTTGGCCTCTTTGCTATAGACAAGAAGTAGGTTGCATACTAACTACTTAAATTACTCAAATTGTGTATCTGGGTTTTGCATAGATTCACTGCTAGGCATATCTTAAAGTGGTTGTAAACGTCAAAGGTTTTTTACTTTGCATTCTTTGCATTAGGATATAAAAAAAGTTCATATGCAGCTTCCTCTGACCATCCCCCCCCCCCAAATACTTACCTGAGCCCAATCTTGATCTAGTGCTGTGGCCGAGAGCAGCAGCGCTGCACTCTCTCTCCTCGTAGGCTCAGAGACAGCACAGAGAGCCTTGACTTGTGCTGCTGTCAGTCAAAGCCAGAGAGCAGGAGTGGGGCCAAGCCACATTGTGTGTGCCTATGGACACAGCAGAGCCGGCTCGGGAGTGAGCTTGCACTTCTGCCCCTATAGCAAGCACTTGCTATGGGGGCAGACACTGAAGAGGAGGAGTGGAAAACACTAGCACCCCAGATGAGGAGGATTGGGGCTGCTCTGTGCAAACCCATTGCACAGAGCAAGCATGTATACCATGTGTGTTATAAAAAAAAAAACAGAACCTATACTTTAATATTCACCATTGCATCGTTTGCTATAAACATAATCATAATATATGGTTTACTTAAACCTAACCACATTTAACCTTTTATTTGAGAAAAAAATAATTATATAAAAACAGAAAACATGACATTGTTCTGTGTTACAGAGTACAATTTTCAGTGTTCATGAAGATTAGCTTGACAATAAAATACTTTTAGGCTGGGTTCATACTGCAAAAGTGTGCATTATATACGCATTCATTCTTCATAGCACACCAATACACCTTGCCAAAAGATGTGTATTGCAGTGCATCACAACACATAGTAATGCACTACCATGCCTTGTGGTGCACTGCATAAAGAACAGTCACTCTTATGCCCTGTACACACGGTCGAATTTTCCGATGGAAAAAGTGCGATCGGATTGTGTTGTTGGAAATTCCGTGTGGGCTCCATCAGACTTTTTCCGTCTGAATTTCTGACACACAAAGTTTGAGAGCAGGATAAAAAATTTTCCCACAACAAAATCTGATTGTTTAAATTCCGATCGTGTGTACACAAATCCGACGCACAAAGTGCCAAGTTTGGCCCAAAATCCGTCAGAAAAAATCCGATGGATTTTGATGTCCGATCAATGTCCGATCGTGTGTACAGGGCATTAGCGTGTTAGGAAGCCTCTTCAAATGAATTAGCTGCCTTTACGCAATGCATGGTAACAAACAGAATACATTTATTAGATTTCATATGAAGGATAATCTTAAATTTAAAAGAACAACATTTAAGAATTCTGCATTATGAATTCAACTGAAGCAGTACTGCAGCATTATAGACTTTTAACTATAAAAGCATCATGAACCAACTGTGAACAACAGACAAGAATACAGAAAAAAAAGAATTCTGTTGTAGATATTTTTGAGGACATGACACCACAGCACCATCAGCACCTTCAGCATCTTGGACTGACCAGGGAAAGAAATACATTTAGAATTGTGCCGTTATTTTTCCCAGTATGTAGCAGCTTAATCATCTGCAGCAGACTATGTAGGGAGGTTGATGAGGAATACAATAAAGAATAAGACATAAGTAAATAATGGGTTATCATTTTTCCATATACAGTACGTGTAAAAGTCTTTAAAGGGTTTTTTAGAAACCTCAGAAATCTTTGTCTTAAATTGTTATTTTATGTCTTCTGGATTAGGGTGTCAATATAAAATAAAGCGTATTTTAAAGTTCCAGTTTAAAAAAAAATCTTTGAAGGCATTTATTTCCAGTGCTTTATAAAGGCTTGTTCACACTTAAAGGAGAACTTAAGTAATTCTGGGAAGCTGATGCTAAAGGACTTGTCTCCCTCTCATTAAATGTCATAACTGCATATTTCTGCCTCTAAATACCATATTTTCAGTGGTTCCGGTCTTCATGTACATCATTCGCCTAGGCAAATGACATAGTCAGCTGTAGTCCAGCTGACTCCTGGGATATTATCGTCACTAATCCCAGGAGTCAGCTGCCTTTTTATTTTAATTTTGTGAATTTCTACACAGGGAAGAAGGGCTGGGGGAGAGCTGAATGAGGGCAGAGATGGTGATGATGGGAGGAGACGGATGTGTACATCCAAGAATCGCCACTTTGTCTTTATTGTGCAGGCGTCTCCACGCTTGCACTTCCAGCTCTTTGTGTACATGTTGCTTTTGCAGTGACAGCAGAAGTTCGCTGCCCCTGCTATAATAATGTGTACACAAAGGGCTAGAAGTGCTGTGCTTAAAGCACAACCGAGATGTGGACCTGGGATGCATGCATGAGATTTTACATGGCCTGCAGGGCGGAGCAGTAGGTGGAATACCCAGAATACAGCACCTATGGCTTCTTTTGCCCACAGTTAAAATGGACTAATGCGAGAAACCAGTGAGTAATAAAACTGCCAAAACTTTAAATGGAAATAATAACGATTATTAGCAATAAACATCCTAAATAGGAAAATCACTCTTTTTAAAGCCTAAAGGTGTTTTTTTAACTAAATTTACCAGCTTTTCCTGGAATTCCTCTTTAATGTGCAGTAAAATGTATGAAACATGTATATGCATTTCTTTCTCTTTTCCTTACATTTATGTGCCTTTTTGTGTGTGCTGATATGCGTTTTAACACACATTAAAATGCTATGCATTTTGCAGATTATGACCTGTGACATCACAGCCTGCTCCTGTGGGTTGAGAGTAGGAGGGAGAATAAAAGAGAGAGACTAACACAGTTTGCACACAGAATGCCTAGCACAACAGCCATAATCATTGTGATTGCACTAGCACTAGCATTAATGAGGAAAAGGAGGCGGATAGGTGATTGGAACAAGCCAAATAGCGCTATTGGGTGCATCACTTGCTCACACAACGTGAGCGTGAAGGGCACGTTTGGACCTTTTATCAGGATTTACAGCATCATCCTGAAAATTTGTTTTATTATACACGGATGTCCACTGCAAGGTAGTTATTTAGGTAAAGTATATGTAAACTGTGTTTCGACGCAAAATGTAAAACACTGAAAACACTTTTTTTTTCAGTTTTGACAACCTTCTTGAGATTCTTACATCCCACCTTCAGCTCCAGGATACTACATGGTGGACAGCAGTGTCACCTACCCAGCGCCTCCTTGTTACACTCCAGTGAGTACCGCAATCCATAGCTATTTTTTTTTCCTTAAAGTTTTTGTAAAGTCAAATTTTTTTTTTAGTTAAAAATAACAAACATGTCATACTTACCTGCTCTGTGTAGTGGTTTTGCACAGAGCAACCCAGATCCTCTTCTTCTCAGGTCCCTCTTTGGTGCTCCTGGACCCTCCCTCCTGTTAAGTGCCCCCACAGCAAGCAGCTTGATATGGGGGCAGCCGAGCCTCAGCTCCGTGTCCCCATTCAGACATGGAACCACTGCCCGGCCCCGTCCCCTTTCTTTTCTCATTAGCTGACTGAGTTTGATTGACAGCAGCGGGAGCCAATGGCGCTGTGCTGCTGTCTCAGCCAATGGGGAGAGTCCTGGGCAGTTGAGACACTCATGCAACATCGCTGGATCTGGATGGTAAGTATTAGGGGGGCTGAGGGGGGCTGCTGCACACAGAAGGCTTTTTATCTTAATGCAAATAATGCATTAAGATAAAAAAAAAAAACCTTCTACCTTTACAACCCCTTTATTTATTGTAGGGTTCAGCTTCAAGCAGAGACATACAATACATACATGCATACTTACAATACACACATACATACATACATACATACATACATACATACTGTACACTAAGGTTATGCTCTACTACAGAAAACAAACTGACCATAAGATGCAACAAATGACAAAATGGCATTTATTAATTTACAGGCGGTCCCCGAGTTACAAACATCTGACTTACAAACAACTCCTACTTTCAAACAGAGGGAGACAACAGGAAGTGAGAGGAAATCTACCCCTAGGAAGGGAAATTCACTCCTGTAAGAGGTATCATAGGGAAAAAGGTGTCTCCGCTGATGCTTTATCACCAATCCTAGTTTCCCTAATAATACAAAATTTTCAAAATCCAACTGTCATTGGCACAGAAAGTGAGGTGAAATCTTCTGAAAAGGGGCACAGACAGCAAAACAAATGATACAGGGGTGCTAACCCTTCCCTATGCTATCCAAAAAAACGTAAAAAATATTTTTTTGGCTGGAGCTACACTTAAAAAACTATACCTGTTCTGACTTACAAACAAATTTGACTTAAGAACAAACCTACAGAACCTTGTTTTGTAACCCAGGAACTCCCTGTATTTGTTTAACCATGTCAAAGAAAGGCACACATGCCATAAGAACACTTCAAACAAATAAGCTCAACTGAGCCAAGGCAATTTTTTTTACGCAAAATGGAAACATATTAAACAAACAACATAAAAAAAAAATAATAAAAGCAAGCAAAACTTAAATGATCAAAAAAATGTGGTGTTGCAGGGGAGCTCACGCAGCTTGGGGATTGCCCAGTTTCAGAAATCTGTGCTGGAACAGTAAGCATATGGTAAGTGCACCTCTCCTCCTGTTGAGGTCGCATTGTATGATGTGGCTGTTGAGGCAGCATTGCATGATGTGGCTGCTGTGGCAGCATTGTATAATGTGGGCTTTGCAGTCTATCATAAGGGTTTAGGTCCTGGTTGGTACATTATGTTTAATGGCAGGTAATGATAGCTGTGCTTATCATATGTGAGATGGGTGGCTGAAGGTGGTGGTAGAAATGGTAGCATTCGGAGAGAGGGAGGGGCTTTGAATATGTGAGTGTAGTACTCTAGAAAGATCCATACTGATTGCAGAACACCTTCCTAAAAGAACTTGTTTCATCAATGGAATCATTGCCATCACCAGGTGGTATTTGTTAGTCTCCTCAATTTTTTCTCTGGAGAGCATCATTATCTTGATGCTGCTGGTTTTGTTGCTTTCCCCGGGGACAAATTACTCCTGGTCTAGTGTTCTGATGGGTCATGGATGTGCCAGATGAACCAGTCTGCTCTTATACCATTGGCTCTTGTGTTGAGGTTGGTGTTTGAGTAGCACTGCAGGTCTCTGATATGTTATTAGTGGAGCAGGAAGGAACATCTGATGTCAGATTCACATCCTGCTCAGGCTCACCTTCCTCATCCCCGTCCTCCTCTTCAAAGGTGCATTTTGTTCTGGAAATTAAGATAAAAATGTGTATTTGTGATTTGGTGTTGGGGTTTAGTAAATAGTTAGAGCTAGGGTTTAGGTTAGGATTAGTTTATGGCTAGGATTAAGCTACGTTTAGGATTAAGTTAGGGTTATGCTTATGCTATGATTAGGGTTAAATTAGAGATAAACTATTGTAGCAATAACTCTCGGTGGAGCTGCTGGTTTTAAGTGGGCTGTTACTGTTACCTTCGTTACCTCAATTTCACCGGAACCGGGTCTAGGGTCCCGTTGAGTTTAATACCAGACAATGTAGGCACCGGACACTTGAGTATCTTTTCCAGTGCTTTAATAAATGTAATTGAAGGAAGTAGCCAGAAAGAGGTAGAAGAAGAGTTGCAGGGAAGTTCAAATACCTTTTCTTAGTGTAGTATTAGGAATTGGAATCTTGTAGATGAATGTACTCTCTCTTTAGAGCTGAATCTTTGCCCGCCTGGATAGGTTTCTCTCACTAACCTAGTAGCCAGTACGCAGCACGAACAAAAGTCTCTGCCACAGACTTGATTGGAATAGAAACCCGTACGATCCTCTGCCACAGGATGTAATGGTTTATGATGAATAGCCAACACAGCACCAGAACCTTTAAGCCGACCCGGCAGTACTATGCGGTAGGATTACTTTAGGATACGTCCTCCAACTGAGTCACCAGGCCCCTCTCCAGACCAGCACTCTGCATGATCCTTCCATGACAGGTCCTCCCCTGGGATCTTCTCAGTTGTCCAGTTTCTTCCCGTAGGACAGACAGCCCAGAACCATTCCCTTGCCGCTGTGGTAGGCCCCAGACAGGCTTCTGGGCCCACCAACATGCCGCAGCAACGTGGGCCTCCCAGTCGGACGACCACAAGGTAGTACTCCTAGCACATACCTGTCGGCCAAGAGGGCCAGCAGGTGGAATGAAACAAACCTCAAAACATGGCGTCTGTCCCATAAATACCCTCTCCCAAAATGCAACTTGGAGGACCACCTCCACCGAGTTATCTCCGGGACAGAGGAGCACTCATACGCTTCAACGTGTTGCCTTTCCAACACCGACTCATGGTGACAACGACACCCACAGACACAGTGCAAAACTACATGCAACTCAGCCAAGCTGGAACAGAGGCAAATCTGACTATGTATGAACAGATAACCCACTAAATTTACCTATAAGCAGTAGATTGAAAATCTACCAGCGCTACACTATGAATAGTGTTAAGCTATGGTTAGGGTTAGATGAAGTTTAAGTTAGGGTTAGGATCAAGTTGGGGTTAAGTTAGGTTAGGGTTAAAGGAAGTGTAACTGGTGCTAATGGTTAATAACGCAATAGGGTCTTATTTACTAATGAAGTAGATAATGTTCAAACTGAGTTTTTACCTAGTTCAGTAAATTAGATGAAGTTAATCGAAAATTCACTTTGCAAAGTGTACACAAAGATGTGCAAGAAAAAAACAGGATTTCTGCTTGCATGTGATTGCATGACGGAAGTCAGCACAGCTTTATTTTATTCACCAAGCTAAGTGAAAATTTACTTTGTAACCAAGTAGATTTTAGTAAATGAGGTAAATCTGTGCTGACTTCAAGTAAACATGCTCTTCTCCTTTAGTAGGTGAAGTGTTTACCGAACCAAATCAATTAACCTAAACAGAAACAGCAGTACAGAGGGAATAAAATCGGTCAAGGCATAGCCATACTAAAAAGGTTAAGTTGTAGATGTGGAAAATCTTGCTTCATTGCAAAAGTGAGCAGAGCAACAACACATAAAATGTTCATCCTACATCAACAAAGTCTTTCCCAAGAAGAAAATTAACAACAGAAATGTGTTTTCAAATGTGGTCTGAACTATGAGTTAGTCAGTGATGGTACAGGCAATTCCAGAGAGACACTGTTCAGGGGGCAAGAATACAGGTAAGATCCATGCTCACTTTATTACAATTCCAGAATCAGAGACTACCCAACAGGACAATTTTAGATAACGCTGGAACCTGGAAGGAAAGCATTCAGATAATCATCAAGAATAATGCTATTTTACTTTGTATGATGTATGCAAAGTGAACTGGTTAGGAGCCCAAAGGAAAACAAATTCATCATAGTGTAATTACCTTTTGGGGGGGGGGGTAGAACAAAAGCCCATTTGCTAAGAACCATTTTTTGGGTATGGTGTTATGCCTTTCTTTCAGAAACAGTTTTTAAAGAACCACCCAGTCCTGAAAAGCAAGCGGGCTGTGGTTAAAATCACCCCCTGCGGGGGCATGTCCTAGCTATGGGGGAGTGGGGACGTGTTTTGCCTCAGCTCCGCTCTATCGCCGCTTACATCGCAGCTATAGTGGGGGTTACCTACTGCTCACGGCTCCCTCCATGTCCCAGCGAATGCGGCAGTCCTCCCAGCCAACATGGACCGACTGCACACGACAAGGACAGCTGGATTCTTATTTCTCGGGGACCCTAGGACAGGGCCGCGAGGCCTCCAAGATGGCGCCGACCGGGAAGGCCCAGAAAGCCGCGAAATCCTCCCAGCCAGCTGCGGCCGCGGCTCGGCCACCAAAAGAGGCGGCTTCCCCAGCTTCCATCCACAGGGTCACTGAGTGAGTCGGGCCCTCCAGTCTCCCCTGCCTCCCCAGGTGGTTGTTCTGAGGTGTCTGACTTCCTTGGGCATGAGGACATCAAACACTATATTATGTCCCTCCCCACCAGAGAAGACCTGGAGCGCTTCACCTGCAGGGTGGAGAAAGCATTCACAGAAGATATTGCTCAGCTTAAGGCAGATACTTCACACTTGGGCAACAGGGTGGAATCCTTAGAAGAGAAACTTGAGGAGGCTGAAAATGTGTGAAAATGGTAAAAATGACATGACATGGCTTGGGACAAGTCCTTTATTAAAAAATAAAAAATAAAAATGTCCCACAAAGTCTTCTTCTCTTGTTCCACCGATGGACCGAAAAAGAAAAAAAAAGTACTGACCCGCCTCCATGGGAGGCTCCCGCCGTAATGACCGTCCTCTCAGATGACAGTTCTTTTATAACTGAGGGCGGGGCCACACGGTGACATCCCCGGGTGTCCCGCCCCCCCTCTGACGCTACGAGGAAGCCATAGGGATGTCTCAGTGCATCGGGGGGCAGGGTTACCCGGGGACATCACTGGGTGGCCCCGCCCCCCTCTGACACTATGGGAAAGCCATAGGGATGTCCCTGTGCGTCAGATGTCCCTGTGCTTCAGAGGGGGGCGGGGTCACCCGGTGACGTCACCATGTGGCCCCGCCCACAGTTATAAAAGAACTGTCACCTGAGAGGACAGTCATTATGGCGGGTGCCTCCCATGGAGGCGGATCGGCGGCGGCATGCTGTTTTTTTTTTTCTTTTTTGGTCCATTGGCGGAGCGAGAGAAGAAGAAGAAGACTTCGTGGGACATTTTAATTTTTTATTTTTTAATAAAGGGCTGTGTCATGTCATTTTTACCATTCTCACACTTTTATTGTGAAATGGTACGAGTACATTTGTACCCGTTACCATTTCACACAGGGGTGGAGGCCGGGATCTGGGGGTCCCCTTGTTAAAGTTGGCTTCCAGATTCCGATAAGCCCCCCTCCCGCAGACCCCCACAACCATCGGGCAAGGGTTGTGGGGATGAGGCCCTTGTCCCCATCAACATGGGGACAAGGTGCTTTGGGGGACTACCCCAAAGCACTCTCCCCATGTTGAGGGCATGTGGCTTGGTACGGTTCAGGAGGGGAGGCGCTCTCTTGTACCCCCTCTTTTCTTGCGGCCTGCCAGGTTTTGTGCTCGGATAAGGGTCTAGTATGGATTTTTGGGGGGGACCACCACGCCATTTTTTTTTTAAATTTTGGCATGGGGTTCCCCTTAATACCCATACTAGACCTGAAGGGCTTGGTATGGAATCTGGGGGGACCCCCACACAATTTTTTTTTTAATTTTGGTTCGGGGTTCCCCTTAAAGCAGAGTTCCACACAAAATGCTTTTCGGAATCCTTCCCCCCTCCGGTGTCACATTTAGCACCTTATAGGGGGGAGGGGGGTGCCGATATACTTCTTTACTCGGATGTCTAGTATGCTGTCTGGGTTTGTGTGGAACACACGGAAATCCAGAGTAGCTCTGAGAGTGCTGAAGTGCTCGAAACAGGCAGGTGGACTGGGGATCCCAGGCATATTGAAGTATTACAGGGCTGTCGCTCTTCAGAGGATCCTCAGCTGGTGCTTCCACACCCAGTCCAAGCTATGGGTCTCCCTGGAAAAATTTTTGGCAGGGAGGAAGTTGGCCTACGCACCGTGGCTGTCCAGGGAGCACAGGGGGCTCTCAGACACAACCTCTCAGCTGACGGCGCACGCTCTTTCAATTTGGGACCGGATAAACCCAACCCTGAACCTATCCCCTCCTGTGTCCCCGCTGGCTCCATTGGGTGGGTTTCTGTGGTTCCCTTGAATAAATGGCCTTTTTGGCCCTTGGGTGGATGATGGCAGCGCCAGTTGTAGAAAGCTCATGAGAAATGGTAAACTATTGAGTTTTGAGTCTTTGCAGGCCAGACATAGCGGCTCCCAGATGAATATTTGGAGGTACAGACAGCTCCACCACTTTTTCGTGGTCCATGGATATTCTATAAGAGATATCTCCTCTCTCACACGCTTCAAGCGCCTTTTTGTGGATAATGAACCGATTCCCCACATGGTCTCTGAAATGTACCGCCTATTAAGTTCCGCCACCCGGGATACTAAACCTGCACACGTACGGGCATGGGAGAGAAACCTAAAACTTGAACTTTCCATGGCTCAGCTGACACACCTCTATCAGCTCACTCACTCCAGCTCTATTGAGTCTAAAACCCAAGAAGCTAATTATAAAATTCTGTCGCGCTGGTACAGGGTGCCAGCTGACTTGGTGCGTATCTACCCCTCGGTGTCAGACCAATGCTGGCAGGAATGTGGCCACAGAGGCACACTTCTACACATATGGTGGGAATGCCCCCGGATCAAGCCCTATTGGGAGGACATTAAATCCCAAATAAAAGAGATCCTTGACCTAGATGTCCCTTTGTCCCCGACCCACTTCCTCCTGCATGTCCCTCGGATTCCGAGTAGTAGATACAGGAAGAGCGCACTGCCACATTCCTTAAATGCAGCCAGACGTTTACTCCCAATCTACTGGAAGCAGTCCTGAATTCCCACAAGGGAGGAATGGATCAGCAAAGTAAATGACATTAGAGAGGCTGTACATTGGATAGCGACTTGTAGAGGTACTTTGGAACGCTTTAACATCACATGGGCACCTTGGACAGACTATGTGGCCGATCCAGGGCATATACCCTCTAGTCTAGACTTGGCGCTGCTAGAGCTGGCAGAACCGTCCCTCAGATCCCGTATAGGCGATGGCGCTATGACCTTGTGAGAGCCCCCACTCTGCAGGTAGCCCAACCCTGTTGCAGCTTGCTAGATGCAGATCTGAAGACTTCACCTTGAATCGCAGGTATGCTCCCCCCTCCCCCTTTCTTTTTTCACTTCTCCCCCCACTCTCCCTCCTTCTTCTCTCTCTCCCACTACTTTCTTCCCTACTATTTACAGTCTCCTTGTTACACGGTTTTGGTTATTTATTTTACTGGTTTTGCACCAACTGGACTTATGGTCATAGTATCTTGCTGCTGCGATTGAAGCCTCCCCTATTGGGGATGGCCTTTTTTTCCCTCCCAACACCAACGGTTTGCCATAGGCCGGCCTCCGCCCCCTCTGTCAATGCTGATATATTTTGTGGATATTGACTACAGATTGCACTGCCATATTATGTCCAAGAAATATTGGAAGTTACAGACCTGTATCAAGGCATAATTGCAACATGTTTTGACATGTTTTCTCCTTTACTTTATTTTCCTGGTAGTTTATATATACCGGTATGTTTTCTTGACGCTCGCCTCTCTCAGTCTAATTCTCGACTACCTGACTTTGTATGCTGTTTTATGCTAACTTGTTCCTAAATAAAGATTTTACAAAAAAAAAAATCACCCCCTGCCACGGGTATACCATACCAGCTGGCATGCCTGGTTTGCAGGTGCTGAAAAGCAAGCGGGCTGTGATTAAAAGCATTCCCTGCCATGGGTTTACCAGCTGGCATGCCTGGTTTGCAGGGCTGGTTATTAAAAAATACATGGGACCCTCCTGGTGCTGACAATGTGTGAAAATACAGTGGAGAGTTACTATCTGCAAATTGTTCATTTGTAAAAGTGGCATATGACAGCTGTCCACATTTATCTGGGGCAAATTCACCTTATTATCAATAAGCTGAACGCGGGCTAAACCTGCCAGGGGATGGTGGGCAAATGCTAAAAGGGAGGAATATTATAAAAGGTTCATGAATTAATTTGATGGCAAATCATTTATAAATTTACTGTACCCTGTAGTCTTAACATCCCTCTAAACGCTTAAAGAGGTAGTAAACCCATCAATTTGATAGGTTCAAAAAACAGTTAACATGGCAGCTTCCTTGGCTGAAAATGATCCGAGGGTTTACTTCCACTTTAAATGACTTGTGGATCATTAAAAGAGGTATAGCGTACAAAAAACCTTTTCATGTTAGAAGGCAGCTTGTTCATAGGGTTGGGTGACTGAATTTATACCAAAATATAACATAGGTAGGCCCATGAAAAAAAAAAAAAAACTTAACCAAGCTTGAAAAAAAGAGTTTTCATCACAACATAGCTCTTAGCATAATCTGTAATTGTAAACTTCATGAACACTCGAAACCCATATCACCTGAAAAAAAAAAAATCTGCAACCAAAATTCTTCAACAAATAAGTAATGCAATATATACACACAGACAAATATATTTTTGAATCTATTTCACAATTTATTTTCCTCAAACTTAATGAACAACAGAAAAATTATATGTGGAAAATATGTGAGCTCCAAGAATTCTGAGCTTAGCTGTCTAAAGTAAAATATCCACAGACAATAGTCTGGGTTTGCCAAGAACTGTATTAGTTAGTATGCTAGGTGAATAGCAAGAGGCTGAAGTTCAAGAAAAAAGCTGTTAATATGTATGTAAAATGCAATACTATAAATATCTATACCGTTGCCCTTGAGTTTAGCCTTGTGTATCTTAATATTCTCTCTTAGTACAATCATTACAGTGTCTGTTTCTGACCCTGAGCCACCTAGCACAAAATGAAAAAGGGTTGCTGATAGAAGTCAACTAAAAACGTACACAAAAGGTACCCGTGTACTTTATCTGTAGTGAAGGCTCAGTGTAGGCAATAATTGTCACATGTGTGGACTGCTAACCAACATTTCTGCTCATAAATTATATCGGTAGAATAGAAGATGCAATCATTCAAAGGTTGCATTGGTGATTGCAAGCATTTGTCAAATTACTGGTTTTATTGGTTTAGTGCTCTTCATAGTTTCTTGCACCGGGGCCCAGAAGGTTATAGTTACGCCTCTGTGCTGAGACAAGGTAACATGCCCCTAGGGGCTAATTTAGACTTGCAGTTGGGGGGAAGGGGTGTAAAAAACATGTGGTTGAGCAATGCATGCAGTTTCAGTGCGTTTGTGAAGAATTTATGGGGTTATAACAGGTGGTGAGGAGTTGTCATATTATCTCCTTACTGCCATTAAACACCTCTGAAAATCACTTGGATCACTTGCTGCACATCTAAACATAACCTTTGTGCTCCGTAGGTTTTTATCATTTTGTCTTTTACACTATTTCACTAACAGTGCTTGCAAACTGTAATGATGAACGTTAATTTTTTTCTTCCTTTTGACCTGTTAAAAGAGAAGTATGGCTTTTAAAAATATATATATACACACCTAGATGGCTGCAGCACCAAACTTAGCTGCAGACTGAGAACTGAGCGATTAAAGACCACTGATCGATCAGTTTATAGTCTTCAGCCTGCAAGGAGCTGGTAACTGTCATTCACTGGCTCTCTGCTCTCCCCTCCAGTGCCCACTGGAGCGCTGGGCTGTAGAGGGAGTGGGAGGGGATGGCTCAGGTTCTCCACAGCATGCTGAGAACCTGAGCCAGCTGCCAGTCCAGGCATCTGGGTGGATCCCGACTGTAAAGAAGGGATCTTTCCTGGGCCTGGACTGGCTGAGTGGCGTGAGCTGACAGCAGGCTTTAGCCTGCTGTCTGCTGAAAATGGGTCCCAGGAGGTCAGAACAAACTGCACTATGCTTCTCCTTTAACCACTTGCTGACCAGCCACTGCAGTTATATTGCAGCAGGGCGGCTCTATTGCGCGAATCGCCATACCGGTACAGCGTTTCGTTTAATAGACATAGCGGGCGCGCCACGGAGCCAGAGACAATGCACGTTTCTAGCGGCCGCGATGTCCGCCGGTCACCTGTGATTGCTCCACAGAGAGACAGAACGGGGATCTGCCTTTGTAAACAAAGCAGATCCCTGTTCTGTCAGGGGAGTACAGTAGGATCGTCTGTTCCTAGTGATTAGGAACAGTGATCTCTCTGTACTCCCAGTCAGTACACTCCCCCCACAGTTAGAAACACCTCCCTAGGACACACTTAACTCCTTGATCACCCCCTAGTGTTAACCCCTTCCCTAAAGATATGAGTGATAGTAAACTGCTAATCACTAAAAGCATACACACACAGTTCACATCAAAAACAGTGAACCATAATATAGTAATGTGCTAGAAACAAAAATTAATCAAAAAACTTATTGTATAATATTCAAAATAAATAAAGTCCTTAGTTGAAAGTGAATTCAATACATTCGTGATAATTGGTTGTCCCAATCCAGTGAAGAGATTAGAGCAAAAAATAGTGAAAAATAGTGTCCGCCGCGGGGGGAATTATATGGGGCTACACATTCCCACAGAGAATGTCTGAACGGGTGAGCCTGCCCTCTTTATATCCAACTTGTATGTACATGTTTTATGTATTATGACTTTGCTGCAATCATATTAAGAAATTTTCATGTATCTGTAGATCTGTTTGTATTCATTATATGTTTTTCATGTTACATTCTAGACTGTACTCTCCTGAGGAAGCGGTGAATACCGCGAAACCGGTCGAGAAAATAAGTCATATATGTACCCCCTGTTATTATTGGGTGTAATTCGTATGGTTGTATAGATTGCTCTTGCTATGAATTACGACTGTATGTGACACTGTAATAATTTTTAACATTGTTTTCCATTAAAATGTAAATTTTATCATATTATTTTTTCATTTTTCATCCTCTTCTATCAAATTTCTGACTACCTTCAGTACCGCAATAGTCCCCCCTTGTTTTCTTTTGTGTGTGGAGGGTTGGGACATCCGCTGACAGAAGCAGCTAACTGCGGCTGTTCCCTACTCCCTGCCTCTCTTTGTATCACGCCGATATACGTCGGCAGAAGGGCACGTACAGGCAGATTAACGTACCTGTACGTTGCCCTTTAAGAAGCAGTTTGCGGGCACGCGCGTGCCGCCGCGACCTCTGTGAGTGTGATCGCGGGTCCACGGACTCGATGTCCATGGGGATATCCGCGATCGTCTCACGGAGAGGAAGAACGGGGAAATGCTGATGAAAAAGTGTCCGATCTGTCCGCCATAATGTCGCAGTCACAATAAATATCGCTGATCGCTGCCATTACTAGTAAAAAAAAAAAATGATTAATAAAAATGCCATAAAACTATCCCCTATTTTGTAGATGCTATAACTTTTGCGCAAAGCAATCAATAAACGCTTATTGTGG
This sequence comes from Aquarana catesbeiana, assembly GCF_042186555.1. Taxonomy (NCBI): domain Eukaryota; kingdom Metazoa; phylum Chordata; class Amphibia; order Anura; family Ranidae; genus Aquarana; species Aquarana catesbeiana. Next base: position 277,225,368 of record NC_133329.1, on the reverse strand, counting down.
TTTTTTTACCAAAAATATGTAGAAGAATACGTATCGGCCTAAACTGAGGAAAAAAATGTTTTTTAAAATATATTTTTGGGGGATATTTATTATAGCAAAAAGTAAAAAATAATGCATTTTTTTCAAAATTGTCGCTATTTTTTTGTTTATAGCGCAAAAAATAAAAACCGCAGAGGTGATCAAATACCACCAAAAAAAGCTCTATTTGTGGGGAAAAAAGGATGTCCATTTTGGTTGGAAGCCACGTCGCACGACTGCGCAATTGTCAGTTAAAGCGACGCAGTGCCGAATCGCAAAAAGTTCTCTGGTCTTTGGCCAGCCAAATGGTCCGGGGGTTAACTGGTTAATGGAAAAAAATACCCGTTGATATTGCCAGAAATCCAGTGAGCTCATAATTTACTGTGGAATGTACTGTGTCAGCATTATCTCAAGCAGTCTTATCAGACCTGAAACAGGTTGCCTTTGGAGTTAGGAAGAGAGGGAGCTGTTCTGTAGTCCTAACGCAGCACCTGTTTTAATGTGACAGTGCTGTTCTCCACAGATACAGTACAGTTAATGAACGTTGTAACTGTAGGAGAGGAAGTGTGCTGCGAACAGGATCTCAAGTTAAAAAATAAAGAAAAAATGTCATGAAAAAATTAGAACTAAACTACAAAATTAAATCTAATGCCAGTTCCATAACAACTATACTGTTTATGTATGCTTTGATCATTTGTATGACTATTGTCCATTACTTTGATTGAAATTAGTATGTAAATGTTTTACTGCTATACCTGATTGTTATATACCGGAACCAGCTGCCTTTAATTTTTCTGTTATTTGTATGAAAATTTCAATAAAAATTCTTTAATGAAAAAAAAACGAATGCCAGTTCCACATCTAATGCCGCATACACACGGGTGGACTTTTTGACCGGACTGGTCCTACAGACTTTTGACGTATTTCCGAAAGACTTTTGAACGAACGGACTTGCCTACACACGATCACACCAAACGGATTCGTACGTGATGACGTACACCGGACTAAAATAAGGAAGTTGATAGCCACTAGCCAATAGCTGCCCTAGCGTGGGTTTTAGTCCGTCGGACTAGCATACAGACGAGCGCATTTTTCGACCGGTCGGAAAGATTTGAAGCATGTTTCAAATCTAAAGTCCGTCGGATTTTCGACTGGAAAAGTCTGCTGAAGGTCCGATGAAGCCCACACACTGGACTCGGTCCGTCGGACCAGTTCGGTCAAAAAGTCCGCACGTGTGTACGCGGCATAAGGCTGCAATTAGTGAAATTTTTGTTCTTGGATTTACAAATGCCCGTGGGTGAGGACAAGATAGACATTCATTAGCATGCACAGTTATTTTACCCCAGAGTTAGTTTTTTTCCTAAATAAGTTTAAAAACACTTCTGAGATTTTAAACATTATTCGGTGTGTTCAGAAGTGCTCTATGTACAGAGTGCAGAGTTCAGGAGTGTGTTATGTACAGAGTGCATAGGTACCAACATTTCAAATAGAGTTCAACTTTTTTTAGTTGTGATTTCAGCAAGCCATTGTAGAATGTGCTATATGTGAGGGGTATTCATTTAAGTATGGAGTGTATGATGGTATGTGTAGAAAGGGAATGTGGTTTTTATGATGTTATGTGCAGGAAAGGAGTGTGGTGTGAATGACAGTGTGTGTAGGAAAAGAGTGCAGTGTGTATGACAGTGTGTGCATTGGAGAGTGCAGTGTGTATGACAATGTGTGCGGGAAAAGAGTGCGGGGTGTATGACAGTGTGTGCATAGGAGAGTGCAGTGTGTATGACAATGTGTGCGGGAAAAGAGTGTGGTGTGTATGACAGTGTGTGCATAGGAGAGTGCAGTGTGTATGACAATGTGTGCGGGAAAAGAGTGTGGTGTGTATGACAGTGTGTGCATAGGAGAGTGCAGTGTGTATGATGTTATATGTAGGAAATTAATGCAGTTGGTATGACAGTGGGTAGTATGTGCAGGAAAGCAGTGCAGAGTGTATGACAATGGGTAGTATGTTCAGGAGAGAAGTGCGGAGTGTATGATGGCAGGTAGTATGTTAAGGGAGAGGAGTTCCAATAGTATTAAGGTACATGATGTGAATGAGCCCTAATTCAATGCTCCATCACTGCAGCAGCCAATGGGAAGTGGCATGCGGCATGCAAAGAGGCAGCAACTGATGCTATCTACAGACACACAGAATCAATGTCTACTGTCCTCCTGCACACTCACCCCACCCCCTTCTGTGCCTCCTTGCCACACTGCCACCTTAATATCTTGTTACACTGCCACCTTAATACTTTGCCTCCCTTCCATCTCAACAGCTTGCCTACCTGAAGATGCAACACTTTTCCTCCCTCTTGACATCCGACAACATCCCACCAGCTTACCTCCCCACACACATACCGGAACAAACCACTGGAGGTTGCATCCCTCCTGCCTGTATCTGCGAGGCTGGGCAATGAACTCCCTTCCCAACCACACATGTTTCAATTCAGCTGGCAGTAGAGATGATGCCTTAACTGCTACTACATGCTACTCTTTTATGATAGGTTGCTGCTCTTAGCATCTAATTACTAAGGTTTAGTAAGTACAGCTGAGATACTAAAAATGAGCTGTTAGGAGCTGTATATAAAACCAGGCAGATTTAATTTCTTAAGTGAAAGAACTAAATCCTGGTTGACATCATCCAAGAATAACCCTATTTTTACCCAAGAATCATTCATTTTTATAATTAAATCCTATATGAAAAATGTGGAAAATGGGTAAAGAAGACTAATAAAGCATAACTAAACCCAGGAACATGCATGAATGCATTAAGGTAAAAAAAAAAACTTTAGGCTTTAAAAGCGCTTTAATTATATTAGGAAACAGGATACATATTTAAAGTGAACTTGTGTTTTGTCCATGCAGGGCAAAGCAACAGGTTCACTTTATTGATGGCCCTCCCAACTGCACAGCCCTCCCTAACTCCCCTGTTCAGCTATCTGGCAAATAAAGTACTCATCATCACTTTTGGGTATGGGTGGCATGTGGCTAACTCCCCTCCCTCCTGTATGTGAATGACCTAATTGGGGTATTTATTGGTTGAGAAAGCAAGACCTTTAGACTAGTGCATTGCTACCATGTTGTGGCTTTTTTTTACAGACAATAGGCCCCATATCACTCATCCATCCTTAAAGAGATGCAAAGATACCCTTAAAGTGGTAGTAAAGGCCATATATTTATGTTTTACCTACAGGTAAACCTGTAGGTACTGTAAATATCTCTTAAAAGTGCAGATAATTACTTGTCCAGCTGCCGGTAATGTCACTGGCCCCTGCGCTCTGTAAGAACAGCATATTAGTGCCGTTCCTTCAGAGCCCTGTGCCATAAACAGAGGCTCCCACATGCAAGTGGGAGTGATGTCATTGCTGCATGGCCATTCAAAGGACCGGAGCCTGTGAACCCGGAAGGAAGACAGGGTGAAGAAGGAAGCCCTGTCAGCGGGGACAGCACGCCGCTCGAGGGCTTTGTTTTAAGGTTTTTTTAGATAATGTGCTAGTATGCGATGAATACTAGCACATTATTACATTGTCTGTCAGGGTTTTTTTTTTTTTTTTCCTCTTAGTTTCAAGTTTACTACCGCCTTAATAAACAGGTCAGTGGGTGAACAAGCAACTTCACATCAATATGCTTCAGCATATAGTGAGCATTGTGCATAAAGTAGAAAACCCTATCTTCTGTCTTCTGTAGCAGAGCTAATATACATGATGTCAGAAAGAAGTATGAAATAATCAGACCAATCACTGACCTGTGTCTGAACTTTACTTCCAAGTTACAAAGCAGATCAAGAGGTCATTAGTGACACTTTTGTGGTAGGAGGTTGTATGGGAGCCAGGAACAGCATCACATGCCTAACAATGATTTATACAACACATACAATGATGAAGATCCCTAATTGTGGGAATTAATGCTAACAAACAAATGTTTAACTGGTTATGTTAGAAACTAAGCTCTGCCACAGATATTTTCTATTTATAGCAATTATTTTACAAAAGCTACATTTGAATTCAAATGTATTGTTATATTGGTTAGGTTATTAAACCATTATTGTTAAAGCAGCTTTTTGTTTTTTATATAGAATATCTCAAGATCATTTTGACTCCTCCACAGAAAAACAACATAAGATCACAGATTTGCAGAGATTCGCACCATCCAGGCAAGACAGCATGACAAAGAATTGCCAGACTGAAGCTGATTTGATAGAGTAGAGGTTCATTCAATTCTGGCAGTTCGCAGGGAGTAAGGGCTTTAAAAATGGGTCCCTCTTTAAAATGAATTTTCTCCCATTATCTGCAACAACGCCGCATCAGATGTTTAATCTCTTTCACATAATTTACAAGCACACAAATATTAATTTCAAACTGGTAATTTGGATTGTGTTCTTAATCAATTCATTCAGAGAGATGATGCTTTTGGATTATTGTGATCACATGCTGATTCTGAAATAAAGCATGCTGTTAGGGGGATATGTGAATATTTTTTGAAGAATAATCTTGTGGTTTTCTCAGTTTGTTGGAATTATTATAAATCTTGATCACATTATAGTCAGTCGCATGAATAATTTTGTGTTGGTTAAGGAAACTGAATGAACATATTCAGAGAAAAAACAATCTAAAAACAAATGTAGAAACTAACCAAGCTTAATCAATGAATATGGAAATCATAACAACATTTTATATCAAAATATATTATATCATTTAGGTATTTTAAAGCAGAATATTAGTCAAATAGAAAGAGTCAGAGTGTATATATGTGAACTGTTTTATGTAGAAAAATATTGATAATTCTATTTAGCTGCTTTTTTCACGCATATAGCAATTATTTATGTGAAAGTGGCAATGAAAATTATTTTTTAAACACTAATCATAAAAAATATGGAATTAAAAGACAGCATGTATAGAAGTACAAAATGCATACAGATACAGGTTAAAACCTAAAGCATTTAAGTGTATTGTGTTAATAACTGCTCAATTTCTAGAACAGGTGTAGGTCCCTGTTCCATTAATCTTGCCAAACAAGCTGGCTTAAAACCTAACCGGACTGTCCATTTACCCATGGCTTATGTAGAGCTGTGGTTTCTCCATGTCAAAATCCAAACAGGTTGATGAATACATTCTGATAGAATGTATAGATGAGATCTCTAACCAGCAGGTCCATTATTTATTCATAATAGTTGGCGCCTATGAAGCAGAACCCTGCTGTCTCTAACCCTGCAGGGATGTACATGTCATGGCTCCCAATGAAGCAGAAGATGACATCACTTTCACACCAAGAGTGGCTGAAATAGAATGGAAGATGACTTGAAGACAATTAAGCCCATGGTATGACATGCCTTTGCCAGCTTCTACCTATTCATTGTTTGTCAAAGGAACTGTGTGAAAACCATAAAAAAGTCTGCAAGCTGACATGAATGGATCAAAATGCTTTTTAATGTATGCTCTCATTGTTTATATATATATATATATATATATATATATATATATATATATATATATATATATATATAATATTATGTTATAGAAATGCCAAACAATTACTAGAGAATAGAAAATAGAAATGTGCAGCATTTTCCCATGTATTTCTTTCTTTTTTTTTACATATTAGTTTCAGGAATATTTTATTCTATTGTTAATAATATATAATATATAATATATATATATAATAATATTTTATTGAATTTTTTTATTTTTCAATCAAGTTAGCATGAAAGAATGAATATACTAACTGTACCCATTGCATACTGACCCTCTTAAAACAATTAGGTGGTTCAGGTACTCTTGTAGAATTCCATTGATAGAACTCCATTTAGCACTGTTTGTATGACATATTGACACATAAAAAAACCTAATTCTAAATTTCGATAAACCCCAACCCTTCCCTAGAAAATATATTTGTTAGTATTTTGTTCATGGAGTATAAGATGCGTGTCTAAGAATGAACCCCTTCACCCTTCAGAATATATTCAGGAAAAGCAGGGATCATGTTTCACCTGTGGTGGTTTAGTAGTAATTTACACGTGTCTATTTTAATATGGCAAAACCCATGCTTTTTGCTGCAGGAAAATGGATTTCAAGTAGAAATCCTATTCCTTATATTGTCCCCAGGTTTACATACAGTGCCTTGAAAAAATATTCATACCCCTTGAAATTTTCCACATTTTGCCATGTTACAACCAAAAACGTAAGTGTGGAATGCATTTGTATTCAGCCCCCCTGAGTCAATAATTTGTAGAATCACCTTTCGCTGCAATTACAGCTGGAAGTCTTTTTGGGGATGTCTCTACCAGCTAGAGAGTGACATTTTTGCCCATTCTGCTTTGCAAAATAGCTCAAGCTCTGTCATATTGGATGGAGAGTGTCTGTGAACAGCTATTTTCAAGTCTTGCAAAAGATTTCCAATTGAATTTAGATCTGGACTTTGACTGGGCCGTTCTAACACATGAATATGCTTTGATCTAAACCATTCCATTGTAGCTCTGGCTGTATGTTTAGGGTCGTTGTCTTGCTTGAAGGTGAACCTCCGCCCCAGTCTCAAGTCTTTTGCAGACTATAACAGGTTTTCTTCTAAGATTGCCCTGTATTTGGCTCCATCAATCTTCCCATCAACTCTGACCAGCTTCCCTGTCCCTGCTGAAGAAAATCATCCCCACAACATGATGCTGCCACTACCATGTTTCACAGTGGGAATGGAGTGTTCAGGGTGATGTGCAGTGTTTGTTTTCCGCCACACATAGCAGTTTTCTTTTAGGCCAAAAGTTAAATCTCTCATTTGACCAGAGCACCTTCTTCCACATGTTTTCTGTGTCCCCCACATGGCTTCTCACAAACTGCAAACGGGACTGCTTATGGCTTTCTTTCAACAATGGCTTTCTTCTTGCCACTCTTCCATAAAGGCCAAAATTGTGGAGTGCACGACTAATAGTTGTCATGTGGGCAGATTCTCACACCTGAGCTTTGGATCTCTGCAGCTCCTCCAGAGTTACCATTGTCCTCTTGGCTGCTTTTCTGATTAATGCTCTCCTTGCTTGGCCTGTCAGTTTAGGTGGACGGTCATGTCTTGGTAGGTTTACAGTTGTGCCCTACTCTTTCCATTTTAGGATGATGGATTGAACAGTGCTCCGTGAGATGTTTCAAGCTTGGGATATTTTTTCTATAACCTAATCCTGCTTTAAACTTCTTCTCAACTTTATTCCTGATCTGTCTGGTGTGTTCCTTGGCCTTCATGATGTTCTTTGTTTACTAAGGTTCTCTAACAAACCTCTGATGGCTTCACAGAACAGCTGTATTTATACTGAGATTAAATTACACACAGGTGGACTCTATTTACTAATTAGGTGACTTCTGAAGGCAATTGATTCCATTAGATTTTAGTTAGGGGTAGCAGAGTAAAGGGGGCTGAATACAAATGCACACCACATCTTTCAGATATTTATTTGTAAAGTTTTGAAAACCATTTATCATTTTCCTTCCACTTCACAATTATGTGTTATTCTTTCACAAAAAATCCCAATAAAATACATTAACATTTTTGGTTGTAATGTGACAAAATACGGAAAATTTTAAGGGGTATGAATACTGTTTCAAGGCACTGTATTTGCATTGTAGTTTAGTGTGAAAGGAAAAAGGAAACTAGAAGGGCCTGTTTATACCTACCATGTGCACTGAAAGCCTCATGGAATAGTGTGATTTCAGAATTCCAGTTGTGTGCAACCATCAGCCTTGAGTTTTTTTTCACCTGCTGGTTGGTACTCCGTCCCAAAGCTCAGACTACACTATTTGGCAGATCTGACCTTATCAGGAGTGCTTTAATGTTCTCCAGCACATTATGTCTATGCCTAATCAAACGTTCTGACTTGCTGATGCCTGTCTAGTTACTTGCCTCTCTTCTGTGAACAACTTGAACTGCATTCAGCCTCTATCTGCCAGCCACCCTGACCTCTGACATGTCTACTGACCTTGTTTGCTGTCTGCCTTGACTATCTGCCTGTTCTTCCACCAAACCAAAAGTGTCATAGTGATTAGTTAATCATGTTGAAAACCAAACATACTAGTGAATCTACAGTATAGGTTTTCTTTTTATTCTCATAAATAAACTCATGCAAACTTGTCAACTTAAGGAGAATCTTACAATTAAAGTGATTGTAAAGTCTGGTTTTCTTTTAGTTAAAAATAACAAACATGTTATACTTAACTGCCCTGTGTAATGGTTTTGCACAGAGCTGCCAGATACTCCTCTTCTTGGGTCCCTCTTCGGTGCTCCTTGCCCCTCCCTCCTGTTGAGTGCTCCCACAGCAAGCAGCTTGCTATGGGGGCACCCAAGCTGAGCCACAGTTCCCTGTGTCCATTCAGACATGGAGCCGTGGCCCGGCCTGGCCCACCCCCTTTCTCTCCTCATTGGCTGACTGACTTTGATTGACAGCAGCTGGAGTCAATTGACCCGATGTGCATGGTCGGCAGTCTCGATGATCGGCGATCACGGGCACGAGAGACAGAACACGGATCTGTGTGTGTAAACACACAAATCCCAGTTCTGTCAGGAGAGGAGAGACAGATCGTGTGTTCCTATTAGTTAGGAACAGCGATATGTCTCCTCCTCTAGTCACTCCCATCCCCCCACAGTTAGAACACACACTGAGGGAACACATTTAACCCATTGATCGCCCCCTAGCGTTAACCCCTTCCCTGCCAGTGGCATTTATACAGTAATCAGTGGCTATTTTTAGCTCTGACCCCTGTATAAACGTCATTGGTCCCAAAAAAGTGTCAAAAGTGTCCAATCTGTCCGCCGCAATGTCGCAGTCCTGATAAAAATCACTGATAGCTGCCATTACTAATAAAGAAATAAATAATAATAAAAATGCCATAAATCTATCCCCTATTTTGTAGACGCTATAACTTTTGCGCAAACCAATCAATATATGCTTATTGCGATTTTTTTTTTTACTAAAAATATGTAGACGAATATATATGGGCCTAAACTGATGAAGAAATTTGTTTTGAGAAAAAATTTTGGGGGGATATTTATTATAGCAAAAACTAAAAAATGTTGTTTTTTTTTTTTTTTTTTCAAAATTGTCCTTTTTTTGTTTATAGCGTAAAAAATAAAAATCACAGAGGTGATCAAATATCACCAAAAGAAAGCTCTATTTGCGGGAAAAAAGGACCTCAATTTTATTTGGGTACCACATCGCATTACCACGCAATTATCATTTAAAGTGACGCAGTGCCGTATCACAAAAAATAGCCTGGTCAGGAAGGGGGCAAATCCTTCCGGGGCTGAAGTGGTTAATGCATAGAATGCATTAGGATAAAAAACCTTCTGCCTTTACAATCACTTTAATGAATGTTGATTAAAGAGGTTCATAAATTATCCACAGATTAGACAGCCCAACCTGGAATTATTAAAATCAATCAAAAAATAACGAATTTGCATGTTGTTCTGATGCAATTGTTGCTCTTTGAAAGAATGAGCGCAGACAAACTTTATTATTATTATTATACAGGATTTATATAGCGCCAACAGTCTACGCAGCTTGTTACAACATAAGGGCAGACAGTACAATTACAATACAATTTAATACAGTAAGAATCAGAGGGCCCTGCTTGTTAGAGCTTACAATCTATAGAATGTTAAGTAATAGGATCCTAAAGGATTCATTCACATGACCATGTCTGGCCATATAGTGTAAATTCCAGCTTATTTCTCTGCCAGAGAGACCACAGGTGCTGCATACAGCTGCCTATAGAACTCAATGGCTGTACATGGCTATATACTGAATGTGTATATGTAAGTATTTACATAAACACACATATGCGTATGAGCGTGCTGCTCTGGCTGCAAGTTTTCATGTCCAGAGTTGTACACCCATACACTTATGTGCATACAGCCAGGTAAAGCTACTAACTTCTATGGGCAGCTGTATGCAGCATCTGTGGGATTCCTGGTGGGGAAATATGCTGGTATGCATGCTATGCGGCCGGATACAACCATGTGCATGATCCCAAAGTCTCTTGGTCATTATATACTTCTTAATTTAGTGTGGCACTGCTCATTTTGTGTAACAAGTCTGTATAAATAAATATGTGAATGCTAGTAGCAACTCAATTGATGCTTGCAGCAAAGTAGAATAAAAAAAAAACATTTTTACACTTGTTATTATAAACATAGACAAAAACAAAAAAATTACAGATATATAAAATATTAAAAATAAAAATATGGAGAGATGTGAACACATTTGGTCTAAGTTGTTGCCTGTGTGCTATAGTAATGGTCTTGCCTGCATGCTATAGCAGGTGGATGTGAATTGAGACCAGACTAATTCACTGTTTTGCATGCATAAAGGTTCCTTTTATAACACTGTCAGAATTTTTATTCTCAATGTGTCTGATGTAAGGACACAGTGGAGAAGAATACTGAATGCAGTGTCCTGAGATTGCAGATGGGGTTTCTTATCTTCCTAACTAAGAAACTGTGATTCCAGAGGAAGAACATATGTTATAAATTTAGGTCAAGGAAGACATAAGTTGATCTGGTTTGGTTGTGAGAAGGCTGACACCCCACCAGCTCTCAGCAGGTGTGTGCATGGCAGCACATGCCGAGAAATTAAGATGAACAGAACTGAAGCAAAGTACAGCAACAATTCCTATAAACCCATATTGATTTCTGTCTTGCTGTTCACTCACATCAAGGTGAAGGCAGCTTCAAAGCAGCAGGCTAGAGTTCCCATGATCTCCTGGCAGTTACTGCTACAGGCAGAGGTACAAAGCGATGTTTGATTCCGATTTAACTAAATGAAAAGACCTTCCAAGTGCAACATGATTGCTGATTGAAGTCTAATAGATCTTAGAAGTACCGAGTTCCCCTCTTTTTTCTTCCAACTGTCCTTAAAATATAAAAGGAATGTCTGACATAACTCAGGTACTGCTATAATAAAACAATACACTGCCCTTGAAAAACTATCCTTGAACTAACGACCAAGGTAATCACAGAAAACCTGCTGAACGGTCAAAAATGTAGTGCATTCCTTGGAAGTATTTTTCTGTTCTTAAGTTCAATCTATTCAGCTTTTTTTGAAAGTAAAAAAAAAAAAAAAAAAGATTACACTTGGATGTTGGATTGCCTCATTGGAAGGGTTTCCTTTGTCATGGAGGTGGTGGGCAGGTTCAGCTGTTGACTTTCCTTGGCCCTTAACCCTAAACCTCCTTCCTCTTCCCCCCTCTCCCCCCCAGGAATGTACACAGCAGCACCCAGTTGCCAGAGGTACTAAATTGGCCTTTACAGGCTGTACTGGGAAGAAGGTGATGACATCAGAGGGAAAAGGAAGTGGGCAGAGAGCCTCTCTGCATCCCCCTGCAAGGATGACAAAAGGGAAGAAAAGACAGAGGAAGCAGTGGTGGAGCATGCAGTAGCAGAGTTGCTAGCTAGGTGTTGGAGTGCAGTGTCAGGGGTGTTGGAAAGAAAGAAGGTTCAGAGTCAAGGGTGCAATAGTCGGAATTCAGTGATAGGGGTGCTGGCAGGCAGGTAGGTGCAATGTCTGGGGTTTTTGGGGTTCAGTATCTGGGATGTTGTGGTACAGATTCACGGGTACTGGAAGACAAGGAGGTTCAGAATCAGGGGGGAAGTGGTAGGGTTCTGGATGCTGGAAAATGTAATGTCAGAGTGCTGTATACTGGGATACTGTGTTCTGTATAGACCCAATTGCAAAAGCTGTCTACTTGTAAGCCACCAAGTATGATAAAGGCTCTGGGACCGCATTGCTTGCTGATCTAAGGTTAATTAACATGGGAGCAGGGTGTGCAATTAGGAATAAGTTACATGAAAGTATAGTTAACGTTTAGGCCTCCTTCAGATCCTTCAGATCTATGCATTGTGGTAATATGTGTTTTACCACAACCGTACCACAAGGTGGTCTGGTCAGTGCCCTGTGCTGCTGTTATTTTAACTTAACATGAATTTAACTTAAGAATATAGAAACTTTCAAACAGCATTTTCTGAATGTTTACCTGTTGCTGGTGGTTTTTCTACTTCCCACTACCTGCGCATCTGCAATGGAACCCCATAGAATTTTGTCTGTCTCTAGACCACATAGATGTCTGTGGTGTTCTACTGTGCATGCATGGAAAGTGAGAACAGTACCCAGCATTTAGGGACAGTGCTGCTGATCTTCTCTAACATCTTGTGATCCACACACACCAGCAATCACCTCAATCACACCAGTAATCACCTCCTGTGCAGGAAATCTCCCATTGCAAATAACCTTTTTGCCTCTGGAGTTATAGCTGACAGCTTTTCGCAGAGGCACCACTTATGCCTGCACTTGCAACCACCCCCTCATCACCACTCCTCCAGCAACCTCCCCCCAACCACCACTGTGCCTGTACCCCTCTTCTCTTTATAATACTTGAAACCTCCACACCACTGCATTTTCAAGTCACACCCCACTCTTTGTATCATAGCTGACACCCATCCTCCACTCCCCCCACCTCACCTGCACACCAACTGCCACCTCACTACTGCACCTGAGCCCTATCCGCCCCTATGTCCTCACCACCTTTCACACATGCCCTCATCTCACTCACCACTGTACCAATGCTCACTGCTGTGCCTCCTGCCAATGCAATGACATGCCCTTCAATATTCAGCCCATTCAATGACTGAACAAACGTTTGCTATTTTTTTTTTAATAAAATATCTATATTAACCTTTTTAAATCCTTTCTTGCATGTTGCTGGTATCCTTCAGCCTTGTTGAAGCAACTTTCTGTCTACATGCACTACAGTGATAGCTGCATGGCATTGATCAGGGTGGGCTTCCTGATGATGGCAATAGTGAACCATTCCAGTGTAATATGTGCTGAAATAGCCACTTGGGAGAATGTTGTCACCTTATAACTGAAAGTGCCTGAAGTGCGTGACTGGATCACAAGGTATTATTAAGAAAATAAAAAGCTGAAGATTTAAAATAATTGAAAAAAATAAATAAATAACATGAAAATGATAAAGGTTATATGAGATGTTAGTGACTGGGTTTACATACATAAAAAGTCTACACACAAGAAAAGTCTACATGGCATAAAATATCAGGTTTCTGTGATGTAAAAAAATGAGACAAAGATAAATCACTACAGAACTTTTTCCACCTTTAATGTGACCTATAAACTGTTCAACTCAGTTGAACAACAAACTGGAATCTTTTAGGTGGAGGGAAGTAAAAATAAATGAAAATAATATAGTTGCATAAGTGTGCACACCCTTAAACTAATACTTTGTTGAAGCACCTTTTGATTTTATTACAGCACTCAGTCTTTTTGGGTATGAGTCTATTAGCATGGCACATCTTGACTTGGCAATATTTGCCCACTCTTCATTGCAAAAACACTCCAAATCTGTCAGCTTGTGAGGGCATCTCCTGTGCACAGCCCTCTTCAGATCATTCCACAGATTTTCAATGGGATTCAGGTCTGTGCTCTAGCTGGTCCTTTCCAAAACTTTAATCCTCTTCTGGTGAAGCCATTCCTTTGTTGATTTGGATGTATGCTTTGGGTCATTGTCATGGTGAAAGATGAAGTTCCTCTTCATGTTCAGCTTTCTAGCAGAAGCCTGAAGGTTTTGTTCCAATATTGACTGGTATTTGGAACTTTTCATAATTCCCTCTACATTGACTAAGGTCCTTGTTCCAGCTGAAGAAAAACAGCCCCAAAGCATGATGCTGCCACCACCATGCTCCACTGTGGGTATGGTGCTCTTTGGTGATGTGCAGTGTTGTTTTTGCGCCAAATATATCTTTTGGAATTATAAACAAACAGTTCAACCTTGGTTTCATCAGACCACAACACATTTTCCCACATGCTTTTTGGAGACTTCAGATGTGTTTTTGCAAAATTTTTAACAATGAGATCCCTCTGATTGTTGGAAGCTCTTTGCAGACCGTCGCTTTTGCTGTAGGATGCGACTAAGAAAATGTCAGGAAAGACCCACTAGAACAGCTGAACTTTATTTAGGGTTAATCAGAGGCACTTTAAATTATGGCAGGTGTGTACTGACTCCTATTTAACATGAGTTTGAATGTGATTGCTTAATTATGAACACAGCTACATCCCCAGTTATAAGAGGGTGTGCACACTTATGCAAACACATTATTTTTGTTTTTTATTTTTACTCCCCCCCCAAAGGATTTCAGTTTGTTTTTCAATTGAGTTGTACAGTTTGCAGATCATGTTAAAGGTGGAAACATCTTTGTCTCATTTTTTTACATCACAGAAACCTGACATTTTTTTTAAACAGAGATGTTTATTGTAAATCAAATCAGCATTACAATGTTATGAACATTAGAATTACATCCAAAGACACATAGAGAACAGTGTAAAATGCATAGCAGTTTAGGGATCTAATCCCAGACTATTTGGGTACCCATAGAGTAATTCTCAAGCAGGGCTGATGCTACCACAAGGCGAACTAGGGAGCCGCCTAGGGTGCACTGCTGTCTAGGGTTCAGCCACGGCTGCTGGTTTGTACTGTTTGACCTTGACCTACAGCAGTCCCTGTCATTGTATTTTTTTTTTTTTTTTGGATGCCTGGGTCTTTGGGGACATGCAGACAGGTTGTCCCACACTCCCTGTTGGCTCCAACGTCTGGAGATTGGCATACCGCCGCCCTGCCCTCTTTCAAGATGGCAATGGCGGACTATAGTTCTGCTGTGGGTCTTGGGCCAGGCGAGCACCGCGCATCGGATGGGATCCTGTTGTGGGAGGTGCAGTCTCTATCATGGGGAGTATATAGGGTGGTTTGGTAGGTAATTTTGCCTTGTGGAGGCACTGGTGGTACTACTCTTTCTTTCTTTCCCTGGATGGTGCAGTTGGACTGGTAAGCCTGTTACAGCCTTGTGTTCATTCAGTGTTCATTCAGGGGAGTTTTTTTCATTCCCTTAATTTCTTCACAGATATGCTGATGGGGGGCTGGCGGTGCAAGTAGCTGGTCTTGCCTAGGGTGCAAAATAGTCTAGTCCCTGTTCTCAAGATATTCCTAGCAACAACTAGGGTTCTTCACCAGCATAGTCCTCCCACCTCCTTTACCCATATTCATAGCCTATATCACTGAGAGGTGATGTATTTCGGGGGGGGGCGGCCCCAGGTGAGATGACCTCATTCCCATGTAATCCTAGTACTTTAGCCATTGGCATCTATCTGCCCCGACCATACTTTGTCGAATTTCACTGAGCACTGCCTGCTCTGATATGTAAGTCTGTAGAGGAGTAGTACCGAGTTTATGGAAAGGCACCAAGAGTTCTACCGATTTCCATTTTAGGAGTACTTCCCTAGCATAGAACAGGGAGAATGTCAGACAGAGCTTAGTATACCTGTCTCCCTGCACCTCCCCCAAGTGGCTCAATAGGAGGGTCAGAGGGTCCAGTGGGATCTGTGTTCCACATATCCTGCTCAAGGTATCAGCGACTGCCTCCCAGTAAGGTTGGAGTTTGGGGCAAGACCAGACCATGTGCCAGAATAAATCTCCTGTCTACATCTGCGGCACAACGGATCCCATTGAGGGTATATACGGGCTAGTCTCTGAGGGGTGTAGTAAGCTCTGTGGAGAAATGTGAGTTGTATAAATCTGTCTTTTGCCGCTATCATCGAGGGAATGAAAGTGGAGACACAATCCTCCCATTCCTCATCACTAAGAGTCTGTATATCTGTCTTCCACTTGTCCAGAGATTGGGTCGGTTTAATATCATGGGCTACCGTTAAATAGAGGTATAGAGAGGAGAGGGGCTTCCCTATTGTACTGGAAATTAAGAGACGCTCCACAGAGTCCGACTCCAAAGTTATTGTTTCCGGGAATTGAGTCCCAAAAGCGTGTCTCGGTTGCCAGTATCTAAATTCCTATGAGTTAGGTATCGAATACAGGGCTTTCAATTCCTTAAAAGTCATGAGCTTACATTCCTTAGTGATATGTTTCAAATTCATGATCCCTTTTTGAAGGGTCCGGTAAAGTATTTAGATGGGGCAACATTGGATTCCTCAATAAGGGCATATGAGTGGATATGTGAAAGGGTTTTCTGTAGACTGCTCTAGCTTTCTGCCAGGCCCTTGTTGTGGTTTTCATAGGGGTAGTTACGGCCGGATCAGCCTGTCTCCCCCAAAATGCAAGCCTAAGGCCGCCCAATAGTAAATTTCGAAGTTTGGGATGCCAGACCTCCTCCCGAAAGGGGACATATAGAATTAGTTTTTCCACCCTGGGGGGTTTCCCGGCCCAGACGAAGAACACCGGCAGCCCCTCTAGTCTCTTGAAGAAGCTTTTAGGGGGATGTGTCAGGGTGTTCTTAAAGAAATATAGAAATCTTGGTAAATACACCATTTTCAATAGGTTGACCCTACCTACAGGTGTCAGGGGGAGTGTGCGCCATGCTGCACATTTGGTGGTGACCTGTGACATAAGAGGCTGTATGTTATGGCCCATGTAGTTTCCTATCTCACCAGTGATCTTAATCTTTAAGTATTTGAAATCTTCCACCAATTTAAGCTGTGTCTGGGTATCGGGTCTACTGGAAGAGGGGTGCAGGGAAAAAAAAGTACAGACTTATCCCAATTGATGCATGTGCCTGAATACCTACTGAACTGGTCAAATAGGGACAATGCTTTGTGAAGTGATGTGGATGCATCAGCTAAATAAAGCAGAGCATTATCCGCATAAAGGGAAACTTTTTCTTCAAGGACCCGACCTGGGGGGGTGCTGTTATAACTGTGTTTAGTCTGTTGGCTAATATTTTGACTAATATTTTTGCATCCACATTTAATAGGGAGATAGGCCGGTAGGAGGCGCACAGGGAAGGCTCCTTCGCTGGCTTCGGGATCACTACTATGACCGCCTCTCCCATAGATTGAGGAAGTGACTTCAATTCCTCTGAATTGTCCATCATTGCGTGGAATCTGACGGCCAGAACGTCTGCATACAGTTTGTAAAGCTCTACTGGTATGCAATCAGGGCCTAGGGTCTTACCTGATTGCAGTATTTTGAATGACTTGAGTGTTTCCTCTACCGTGATGGGCCTATCCAGTCCCTTCCTATAGGCGTCTGTGAGAACTGGGGTATGAATGTTCTCTAAATAGGATGTCAGTTTGTCTTCACTATAGGTCACTTTTGAAGTGTATAGTGATTGATAATATGTGACGAAGCAACGGTTAATCTCTTCGGGGATACACAGGAGGTCTCCATTAGGGCCAAGGATATGGGGAATGCTGGTCCCACCCGATTGCTCTCTAGAGAGCCAGGCCAGGAGTTTCCCTGATCTTTCCCCTTGCTCAAATATGTGTTGGGATTGTGCAAGTAGCTTCTGAGTGAAAGAGGTGCGGAGGGAGAGGACCTCCCTGGTCAGGGACAAACATGACATTTTAACAGGGGTGTGTATACTTTTCAATATCCACTATATATATGTTTGTAAGGACTAGGGGTGGCTTCACACTGTCCTACTGCACTTTTGCTAAAGTACAGCTAACCAGTGGTTTTCATGTGGGTTAGCTGCACTTTCCCATAGACTTCTATGAGGTCTTGCGGTTTTGGTCCGGTATTAGAAAGGGCACCTAAACTCCTGCATGCTGCATCTTTGGTGCGCTTTCTGAAACTACACCAAAACTACAGGACATCATAAAAATCTAAAGGAAACAACAGCTCGTATGAAACCCAAGGATTGGCTGTTCTCTCCCCAAAGCACAGCAGGACCGCACCGGGGTAATGAAGGCCTCTTGAACCCCTTGGGAAAGAGAGCACTGACTGATGGGGGCATGTCCAGGGCGGAGTAAGGTGACTATGGGGGTCACTGGAGATTGGTGAAGATGGAATGGGGTTGGGCCTGAGCTCACTAGTCTGCACCCCAGGGGATTCTGGGCCTTTTCGGAAGCAGAGTTGGAAGAGCTCGGACCTGACCCTGTGCCTCAAACCATGGACACGGATCTCCTCCTGGCCAAGGTCCGTGAGCTGGCTCTCCAGGGTCAGGCTGACTGGCTCTTTGCCCTCCTGTCCCCTGGGGCGCCTTCCCCTGTCCCTCCTGCCGATCCCCCTCAGGATGTCCCCTGGCCCTCCCGCCTGAGTCCCAGCCCCTCCAGGGCCTCTTACAGCATCCCCCCTTCTTCCTCCCCCTCCGCTCCCCCTGCGGCGGCAGGTGTCAGGGCTTCCCCGGTGGGGAAGCGTGTCGCCTCCGCCTGCGTCCGACGGGCCCCCCCTTCCCTATTGCTAAGGCTGCGCCTTGGGCCTCCTCTCGATGCCCCCGCTCACGGAGCCCCCGGTCGTTAGTGCGCTCGTCCCCCCCCTGCCAGTAGTGTCACCCAGGGCCGGGCGGAGCCGTAGCGCTCTCCGGCTCCGCTGGCTGTACCTGGAGCCACCCCCTGTGGCTGGTGGGGGGGTAGCGGGCGGGAGATCACTCCGTTCCTCCGCCCGGAGGTCCTCTGGGAGGGCTGGGCGTAGGGGACGGATCCGTTCGCCCGAGCCCTTTGCGTCCTCCACGGCCACCAGTCCTGGTCCCCTCGATGGTGGTTCCGCCGGGGACTCTGAGCCAGCTCGGCTCCCCCTGGTGGACAGCTCGCTCCCTGCGCCAGGCTGGGCGGGAGATTTGAGCACTGCAGCACATCTGACACAACATAGTAATGGTGGGCAGCATCTTCCAGCGCAGGGCGGGGGGTTGCTGTTCGCCTGGCAGCACAGCCACTGCCTCCAGGTCTTTAATGTCTCTCTCTGCACCCTCCCGGGCGGGAACACGGCCGGCCCCTAGGCTTTCCTAGCAGCACGACTTACGAATAGGGTTCCCCCTGCGCCCAGACGGGCGGGGGATTGGTCCCATTCCCCAGCGTTCCAATTTGTTGATGCGTCCCGGGCAGGGTATGGCCCCTCTGCGCCCGGCAGGGCGGGTGAGGTTCCGTCGGCACGCAGGACCCCTCCTCTTCCTCCACTCCGTGTCCACCAACATCCTCCCGTGCCCGGCAGGGCAGAGGATGGTCGGGCATCCTTGACCTCCATCCCATCGCTGGGGCTTACGCTCCCCTACGCGCCTGGCCAGGCCGGAGGCCCAAGCGGGATGCCTGCCACGGTTACCCAGCCTCGTCTCCCTGCGCCCGGCAGGGTGGGAGATTTAGATTCCAGACCCGGGCTGGCGGCAGCACCCACCCCGGGTCAGCCAGTGGGAGCTGACAGATGTTCATGTCGTTGCTCAGCCGCTGCCCTTAGCCAGTTGGACTCTTCCGGGTTGTTGGTTGGATCCCCGCCCCTGGATCTCTCCGTTGGTCATGACAGTCCTGTGGAACACGGCCCCACTGGTCTTCAAGGTGCTGGCCGCCTCAGTCTACAGCCTTCCAGAGTCATTCTACGAATCGGATTCCCCGCCGGGCCCGGCGGCTGGTCGTCCATCATCAGTGATGCCTTCGCGAATCAGTGAGTATGACTGTGAGTTGATATGGGGTAGGTCAGCTGACGCTTCCGTATCGGGCCCAGAAGACCGCATAGCGTCGGTCATCAAATCAGTTCTTTCCAGTATGGGAGTTTTGGGCTCGGCGCCCAACCCCACCTCTGCCTCCTGTGGTGTTTTGTGGGCGGTTGCGCCTACTGGTACCCACTTAATGGAGGAGATGAAAGAAAAGATATGGCGACGCAAATTCGTCGACTTCCTCGCCCTCGTGCCGCCGGACAGGGAGACGATTGACAAATCTCGACGGGTCGACGTTTCAGCGCAGGGCGACAAACCTAAACAGCTTCCTAGGACTTTTGGGAACTGGCTGCAAGTGTTCTACGCCTACGTGGGAGTGCTCTGCGAGCGGTTCCCGGAGTTGGCAACTTCGCTGTTTTGTTACTTAGATCTCATTTGGGGTGCGTAGAAAGGTTTACGGGGGTCAGTGTTGATTCCATTATGACACCCAATTTCACCAAAAAATGGCGGAACGTAAGGAGCTTCGTTTTGATTGTCAGGACGGTAGCCTGTGGTTGTTGCTTATGTGCCCTCACAGGCCTTCGTCCTTTCAGTCCGCGGTCGGCGCTCCTCAATCCGGAGCGTCGGCCGCTTCAAAAAAGGGTATCTGCTGGCTTTTCAATGAAAGCCACTGCAAGTGGTACTCCGCCTGTCGCTTCAGGCATGAGTGCTCCAGCTGTGGGGGCGCACACCCCGCCAGCCGGTGCTTCAGGAGAGGGAAACAGCCGCTTCCCAGAACGGGAGCCAAGACTGACCTTCCTAAACCGGAGGACGCCGGTGAACGTCTTAGAGATGCTTCCCTGGCTAGACCGGTACCCCCCTCATAGGGAGGCCCTGATCTTGAAGGATGGCCTAGACCGGGGTTTCTGGATTCCTTTTACCCCTTCGGACGCCCCGACCATGTCTTCAAATTTAAAATCAGCAGTGGAATTCGAGTCTGTCGTGGCTGAGAAGCTTCAGAATGAGTTGGAACTGGGGCGCATGGCGGGCCCATTCGATCTCCCCCCTTTCCACAACCTGCGGGTGTCCCCCCTCGGTGTGGTCCCTAAAAAGGCGGGGGTTAAATTCTGCCTTATTCATCACTTATCCTACCCTTCTGGCTCCTCGGTGAACGACGGCATTGACAGGGAGGAATCCAGGGTACATTACGTGTCTTTTGACAAGGCGCTCCACCTTGTTAGGACGGCGGGACAGTCAGCTCTGCTGGCAAAGGCGGACATTGAGTCCGCTTTTCGCCTCCTCCCGGTCCACCCGGACTGTTTCCATCTCCTGGGTTACTACTTCCAAGGAAGCTATTTCTTCGACATGTGCCTTCCTATGGGTTGCGCCATTTCGTGTTACTTCTTTGAGCTATTTAGCAGCTTCCTTGAATGGGTGGTCGCCCAGGAGGCTGGTCTTCAGTCCCTTCTACACTACCTGGATGACTTCCTCTTTGTAGGCCCAGCGGGCAGTGTCAATGCCTCCTCTCTGTTTTTCAGGATACTTGCCGGCGTTTCGCCGTCCCACTGTCCGCTGACAAAACCGAGGGTTCTGTAACGGTTTTGGCGTTTCTAGGGATAGAGATAGACACGGTGGCGATGGTTTTTCGGCTGCCTAGTGACAAGCTAACCAGGCTTCTCTCATTGGTTCGCTTGGCAAAAGGGCGAAAAAACTGCAGTTGAAACAGCTACAGTCGTTGCTGGGTCATTTGGTCTTCGCCTGTAGGGTCATATGTATGGGGAGAGCCTTCTGCAGGCGCCTGTCGTGGGCCATGAAGGGCGTAACGGCCCCTCACCACTATGTCCGGATCACCAAGCCCATGCATGATGACTTGGGGATTTGGCTATCCTTTTAGCAGTCTTACAATGGACAGTCTTGTTGGTTGCGGGAAGAAGTGCCAAACCCACAGCTGGAGTTATATACCGATGCAGCAGGCTCCTGTGGTTTCGGCGCTTTCTTTCAGGGGGAATGGTCTGCTGAATGTTGGCCGGCCTCATGGGCCCGCATGGATTTGTTGGGCAACCTCACCCTTCTGGAGCTTTTTCCGATAATCGTTGCCATTGAGCTTTGGGGTGAACGGTTGCGCAATCATCAGGTAGTCTTCTGGTCGGACAATATGAGCGTGGTACAGGTAGTGAACAAGCAGTCAGCCAGTTCCCCTCCAGTCGTTTCGCTGCTGCGTTTTTTAGTCCTAAAATGTTTACAGTTTAACATTTATGTTAGGGCCAGACATGTTCCGGGAGTTTTTAATGATATTGCTGATGCTCTTTCCCGCCAACAGTTCCTTCGTTTTCGCTCCCTGGCTCCATCAGCTTCTCTGGAGGGCCTCCCCTGTCCGGCCCACTTATGGAACCTCGTTTCCTTTTACAAGGGGACCCCCAGATCCCGGCCTCCCCCCAATGTGAATTGGTAACGGGGTACATTGTCCCCCTACCATTTCACAAAAAAATTGTCACAAATGGTAAAAAAGACAAGAGACAGCTTGGGACAAGTCCTTTATTAAAAGATAAAAAAATAAAAATGTCCATTCATCTTCTATCATGCTGCCGCCAAGCCGAAAAAAGAAAAAAAAAAAAGCAACACCTCCGCCTCCATGGGAGGCTCCCGCTGAGTGATGCTTCCCATTGGTGACAGCTGTTATAAAGTTGAGGGTGTGGCCACCCGGTGACATAAACGGGTGACCTCACCCCCTCTGATTCCCCATGGTGTCGGAGGGGGACGGGATTCTACTGTTCTAAACTCGGGAAAACTGTGCCACTTTACAGGCATACTATAGACACCCCCCAGGCACGATATTTAAAGGAATATTTAATTTTTATTGTTTTACTTTAAGCATTAAAAAAATCACTGCTCCCGAAAAAATGGCGTTTTTTAAAACTTTTTTTTTTGCATTGATACATGTCCCCTGGGGCAGGTCCCCAAACACTTTTTATGACAATAACTTGCATATAAGCCTTTAAAATGAGCACTTTTGATTTTTCATGTTCGTGTCCCATAGACTTTAACATTGTTCGTGTGTTCTGCCAAATTTTTTGCCTGTTCAGATGTTCTGGTTCGAGCCAAACCGGGGGTGTTCGGCTCATTCTTACTTCTGACAAGATATTATTGCTATTTGTGCCCCTGCTGAAGAGATTCACCCTAAGAATGTGTTCTACTGACCATTGACTCTGAAAAATAAATGAAGTAAGATCCGAAATTTTAAAGTTATCACCAGGGCAAAAGGGTAAGGGGAAATCATCAAACAGGGCAAATGTTTCAGTGTTCTCCTCAGCAGAAATCAACAATTGTCTAATAATGGTTTTAATCCTTCTCTATATAATTCAAAAATATAATTCTTCTGGATAGTCAGTAGATAGTCAGTGTCATGGACGAAGATCTAGAGCCACATATACAAGGATCCTCTGATAGTATATACTGTTGACCAGTAGAAGTACTTAGACCCTCATCCACTACAACTGTTCAAAGTAACTGGCGATCTGTATTGTTTCTGTGTATCAGTTTTGAGAAGTGCAGCAATAGCACAGTCAGTTATTTAATTTTCTAAGCAGTAATGTGACTGTGCATACAGGGTCTTGCAAATAAAGCAAACTGTTATTGCCAATTCCTGGTGAAGTAAATATAGCTTTAGTACTATGGCAATATGAATATCCATAGTGTGGTGGGTGACATAAGAGCCACCAGATTTTACAGGAAAGTAAGCCATTATAGCAGCTTAAAATAAGCCTTTTTTAACTAGATTCTTTCTTTGACATTATTTTGTGCTGCATATTTTTTGCCTATTACTGCTTTGGGAGAAAAACCTGACCCTCACTGCCATTCTCTAATTTACCTTGCTTTAAATGTCACCTTAGATTTGTGTCTCTTATAGTCATGGGGAGGATTTACATGGTGCACCGATTATATTGTGATTAATCAAAGTCTGCACCACTGTGAAATTATTTTCACATTTTGTTAGTATAAAAATTCCACTGAGAGGCCTTAAAGCTCCATAGCTATTAATCTATCTCAAAAGCAAGAAACATGATGTGTCAAACAGAACCAATGTATGGGCCTGCAAGATATGTTATAAAGCCAGTTTTCTAATGTCAGAAAATATGTTTAATGTTACTAGTTCTCATTTGAAACTGTTGGAAAGGCAACCATTACTGAACTGAAATATATATAACTTCTCTGCACATCAGAGTGACAAATTACAATGCTATGTGGCACAAAATAAACATGGAGACTAAGCTAAAATTATTTCATTAGCCTTGGGTCATTGTTGACTATGCAACAGGAAGCCCAACACAATACTGTCTGCAACAGTATTGGACTAAGTGATAAAAAGGTACCTACCATGCCGTTTCTGTCATCTCTACACATTGTAGAGAGAATATATAGAACATAAAGTCTAAACTCTGAAGTTTATTCTAAAGATAGCTGCTTTTACCTGTTAGCCTCTGGGATACCAAGCAACTTTGCCGATATAACCTCTTACTTCTGCTTTTTCATTTTGTGCTTTGGAAGCTGTCATCACAAGCCTAGAGCAGTGTAACCATTGCTCTATTTACATGTAAATTGTCTGTGTCTGCACTTTAACTACAGACAAGGTGTGAGATCAAGGAAGGCCATGAATTTTTAGTTATTTGTATCAACGCACTCACGTAATTATATAAGGTCAGAAGTTGCTAGAATCAGGTAGGTAGAAAATAGTAGAAACTTAACACAAAGAAAAATAAAACACTCTTTTGAGTTTGCTTGGAAAGTTAGGTCAGTTTTTTTTTTTTTTTTATGTTTTTTTTTTTTATTTTTATTGTTGTCTCTGACATATGGGGAGGCTTTCCTCCACTTGTTGTCCCATTTAGGTCACATTGGACAGGAAGTGAGTTTGAATCTCTGAGCAAGGATGAGGACATACAAACCTGTAGATAAATCCATCCAGCATCTGACCCTAAGCCCACTGGGCAGGGGTGCATGGCTAACAGTAATTTTGGGCCATAGCTCATAAAAGTTCAGCAATCCATACTTAGCCTCAGTTATTTATTGAGGCAACATACATAACAAAAATGGCACTAAATGAAGGGCCTTAAAAAATTGCGGGATGGAGTGCTAGATTTTTTCTGTTTTTTGAGCAATAAAAACCTGATATGAGTGTTTAATCCTCCACCACTTTATTCAAAGGTAAATAAAATGTTTTGGGTAGACTTCTACTTTAATTCACTCCTCTCTTGTATCATGGATGAAAGTGACAACCTTGGGATCTAGTGACGTTAGAAGAAACCCTCTTTTGTAGTTTTAAGTCCTGTGATTTCTGGAAACAAAGTAAAAACTGAACTCCGTGCCATGTCTAAGGCATTAAAGTGGTTGTAAACCCTTACAGACCACTTTTTGCTACAGGTAAGCCTATAATAAGGCTTACCTATAGCTACCCAGGATATCTCCTAAACCTAAACCCTGTATTTGCATGTGCCAACGTCATCGGCACATGCACACTGAAGAAAACTGAAGCAATGGCACGTACATGCCGTTTGCTTCAGTGAGTGTGCCTTTACCAGCGGCTCCGCTGTGATTGGCCGGAGCCACGATACCGAGAAGTAACCCCCAGGAGTTATGTCGCCAGCCGGTGCTGTGTATGGGCACCGCAGCGAGGGCTTCGATCTCAGGTGAGTATTACATAATGAGCTAGTATGCTATGCATACTAGCTCATTATGCCTTTGTCTTGCAGGTGTTAGTTTTTTTTTTTTCAAAGTGGGTTTACAACCATTTTAAATATAGCTTGTGCTGAACTGCTATACGAATACCCCCACCCCTCCAGTATAATAACCACACCACAACAGATTGGAGTTAGTTGGCCATAGCAGCCTTTTATTAACCAAAAACATAAACAACTGATCAGTAACATAATAACATGAATACACAGTGCATAAAAGAATGGAGCCACAAGATCCTAATAGGCATCAAAACAAAGACAGTACTTGCTTGTCACTTCTCAGGCCTTCAGCCGCAAAACCACCAACTCGGAGACAATTCGCAGATTCATATTTCACCAACTGGAAGCCGTACCTCAGACGGGTCCCTACACCGTACCTTTTTGTGCCCATATGAACCTAAAAGGACCTTGCACCCCACCTCCGCCACACAAACCTGACACCTTAGGTTTGTGCGGACCTCCACACCCTCAGGGCCCTCTGAACACCATCTTGCAAACCAAGACACCACATGCTTTCATGTTGTTTACGCCAAATTCTGACCCTACCATCTGAATGTTGGTGCTGAACTCGAGACTCATCAGACCAGGCAATGTTTTTCCAATCTTCTATTGTCCAATTTTGGTCAGCCTATGTGAATTGTAGGTTCAGTTTCCTGTTCTTAGCTGACAGGAATGGCACCTGGTGTGGTCTTTTGCTGCTGTAACCCATCTGCTTCAAAGTTCTATGTGTTGTGCATTCAGAAATGATATTCTGCATACCTTGGTTGTAACAAGTGGTTATTTGAGTTTCTGTTCCCTTTCTATCATCTCAAACCAGTCTGCCCATTCTCCTCTGACCTCTGACATCAACCAGGCACTTTCCTCCACATAACTGTCACTCACTGGATATTTTCTCTTTTTTTGGACCATTCACTGTAAACCCTAGTGATGGTTGTGCGTGAAAAGCCCAGGAGATCACCGGTTTTTGAAATACTCAGATCAGCTCATCTGGCACCAACAACCATGCCACATTCAAAGTTCCCTTTCTTCCCCATTTTGATGCTCAGTTTGAACTTCAGCAAGTTGTTTTCATCATGTCTAAATGCCTAAATGCATTGAGTTGCTGCCATATGACTGGCTGACTAGCAATGTGTGTTAAAATTGAACAATTGAACAAGTGTACCTAATAAAGTGGCCGGTGAGTGTATGTTATCAGTAGTCAATATCACTGCCAGAAATGCAGATAAAGAGTACATTTCTCTCGCTCACATAGTGGAGGAGTGAATCCTTAGAATAATACATACAATATTTTAGTGAGCCTGTTGCTGTCTACAGAATTTCTTTCTGAATGGTCCTGATTTGCATTTAGTTTTTCTGTGCTGAGAAAGTACGGAGGCTGCCATTGCTGGCTTACCTTAAAAATGCCAACTCCTTTGCCCACAAATATCAGGGACACATCACAGGTCACAGAAGGCTGTGGGACCATTCACAAAGCACAGCGTGGCTCACGCATGTGCAGTGGGAAACTGGCTGGGAAGCTGCAAGGAGTCACAGCTGGATTCCCACACTAAACTTTCCCGGCGTTGAGGATCTGAATACTGACAAAAAAACAGCCCTGGTGAGGATGGCTCTGGATCTCTGGTGTGCAGCTCCCCTTGCAGCTGCATTTTGGAAAAAAGGGTTGAGGACTTTTTTGCCATGTTTCCTGTAGGTACAGCAGCTCATTCAAATAAATGGGTTACTGTGGCCATGCAAATGCACCTATGCAAAAAGCAAAAGGTGTGAACCTAGCCAAAAACGAATCCGAGGTGGATTGCTTTTCAGAAGGTGGTATAGTAGTGGCTGCCAGGCATTCAGGAGTTGATCCTAGCTCCTCCTGAATGTCTGTTTTTTTATTTTCTTTAATCCCAAAGGGAGTTTTGGTATTCATTTACCACAACCGTGAACCAAGCAATTGGCTTGTGGTTGCGGCGTACTGTCACTGACCTCAGTGGGTGAGTTTGACAGGCAGTGGTACATGTAAAACTCTGCAAGCTGAGTTAAAATTGCCATGGCTGAGAAGCAAAGGATCAAGCCCCATCCAGCTGTAATGTTAGATTTTAGGTGGATGGCTAGGTCTGGGGAAGTGGGGAGGGGGGGTTGTAAGAAGGCAAAACCGAGGTTCAGCCACCTGTAGTTACTGCCTCCCCAATCACCCTTGGAAAGAGCCCTTAGAAAGCCCTACATATTACATAGTTTTGGTGAATATAAAGAAGATTTTATACAGTTTGTACTGTATCAAATTGCTACACAGGTGTCCAGCTTTTAAAATTCTGTATATATTTTGTCTAATGTGAATAGCTTTTAGAATAAAATGGCATTGCAGGTTTTAAATCACCAGGAAAATTCGAATGAGTGGCTGTGGATAGAACATACGGTTTTCCTTTCCTGTTGCTATAAGTCAGTCCAGCTTTGCAGTAAAGTAAGCCTATCTCAAGGAGGAAAAAGAGCGCCCACCATGAAACCTTCTGTACAGGAGATCCATTAGAAACCGTTACAGATATTTTCCCACCAGCAGGCAGTTATTAACAATAACGTGCAAATCATGTTAACGTCAATTATAATGGGAATTAAAGTGTGAAGTTCCTTTTTAAATAATAGATATAATTACCATTTGATTTTCAGACCTAATACATCCAACGCGCTGCAGATTTAGTCAATAAATATTTCGCTCAAAGCTAACACTCCCATACAACATGATAAATATTTAACACAAAATGATTCTAATAAATACATTGAACACACTCTGCTGCACATATAGCCATTAACACTGACATATATTCAATAAAGGCAGAGCAAGGATCTGCGGTAATTTACAGTTTCATTTTGGCTGTAATGGTGTCTCTTCTTATTCGTGTCAGGATATTTCTCTCTCGCCCTCCTTGTTCTGTAAAGAGGGCGCACGACGCACAAAGTCGTTTTCGGCAGCCTCTCTTCACACCCCTACAGCAGCTGAGAAGAGAAAGAGTGAAGATTCGGGAGCCGCTAATGAATGCACCAGCTGTGCGAGGAAATATCAGGCTTGGCCAGCCTCTGGGCTTTCATTTTTCCACTTGGATTGTCATCCTAGACAGGCTGGGAAGACTGCAGAAAACCGCGGCAAGTGCAGAGAAGAGCACACAAGAAGCAGTGCTGGCAAAAATGGGATTACACTGGAACATTGATTCATTCCTGCTTGGAGAGCATCAGGTTCCCGATGGCACCACACAGATGTAGTGTAGTCACAGGGAAACACTGAACAAGCAGCTTGCTGGTAACCCTTACTGACAAGGTTCAAAGAGTGGCCAACTTTCCCTTCTTGCTGAAGGCAGCAGTATGGCTCACTAACCTCAGCATTTTATTCATTCGGGTTGTTGAAATTCTTTCCCTGTAGTCGCACTTATTTACTGCAGCAAATCATATCACATTCTTCGCACTGGTATATAGAAGAAATTCTGTGTTTATTTTTTTATAAAAAATACTGGATGATTTTCTCGACAATGTTCTCAGAGCGAACCTGTGGGAAGCGTAAAAGTACTAAAGTTACATATGCAACACACAGCTGAAGAAATAACCTGTCAGAGCATATCTTTTCTTTTATGATCTGTCCCTGCCTCACCTTCCACAGGTCTACAGAAATGGCTATGCTGACTTTCTGAAAGTCAGTTTTTGCATAGCCATTGACCTGCCCACCCATTTCCCATGTGCAGGCCTACTTTCAGGTTGCACTATCACTGTGCACTGCACTCTGAAACCTAAATGCTATCACCTTATTCTAAGAAGTAAAAAATGTACCTAGGATGTGCAGTTTTATACTTAAAGTGTACGTTCACCTTTACAGAAAACCTGTAATGTGAACTTACACTGGACCCCCCCCCTGGTCTCGTTGACCTGGAGTCCCACGATCACTCGATGTAAGACATCGGGTCGCCGCTTTACCAATCAGGGGATTTGAAATTCCCACAGCTTTCTCTCCTCTTCACAGCACTGACAGGAAGGGCTTGGTCGGGTTCTGATTGGTCATGTGATGGCGCCAACCAATTAGAATGCCTCCTATCTGTACATGCAGGGAGGTACGGATAGGAGATTAAGCTGCTGGGATTTCAAATCCTGAACCGGAGTGTCTCACAGCGGGTGATCACGGGACTCCAGGTCAGCGGGGCCGGAGGGGATGTGGAAGGGGGTGCAGTGTAAGTTCACCATACAGATTTTCTGTGAAGGTGATCTTACCCTTTAAAGTGATTTGTAAACGTTTTTTTATTTTTTTTCATTTTTTTTAACAACAAACATGTCATACTTACATGCTCTGTGCAATGGTTTTGCACAGAGCAGCCACGATCTTCCTCTCCAGTCCCCCTGCCAGCACTCCTAGGTCCTTCTCCTTGACTGACCAGGTCCCCCAAAAGCAAGCTGAGGGCACTGATGCACACTAACTCCCGAGTCCCGCTCTATGTGTTCGTGGGACACATAGAGCCAGGCTCAGCCCCACCCCCCACTCACTCTCCTCATTGGAGATGAGAGAAGAGCCAATGAGGCGAGAGAGACCAGGGACCACTGAGACTCCCATGCACATCGTTGGATCAGGAGGGGGCTCAGGTAAATATAAGGGGCTGTGGGGGGATCTGCACCCAGAAGGTTTTTTACCTTCATGCATAGAATGCTAAAGGTAAAAAACCTTCAACCTTTACAACCACTTTAAGCCATGTACATGTAGCCTAATGCTGCGTACACACGACCGGACTTTACGGCATACTTGGTTCTGCGGACTGGAGTCCGTCAGGCAATTCGATCATGTGTGGCTCCAGCGGACTTTTTTTCCCCAAAGGTTCGACGGACCTAGAAATGAAACATGTTTCAAATCTTTTCGACGGACTCGAGTCCGGTCGAAAAGTCAGCTCGTCTGTATGCTAGTCCGACGGACAAAAACCGACGCTAGGGCAGCTATTGGCTACTGGCTATGAACTTCCTTGTTTTAGTCCGGTCGTACGTCATCACGTACGAATCCGTCAGACTTTGGTTGATCGTGTGTAGGCAAGTCCGTTTATTCGGAAAGTCCGCCGTAAAGTCCGTCGAAAAGTCCGCCGGACAAAGTCTGCTGTAAAGTCCGCTCGTGTGTACGCGGCATTAGGCTTCATACACACAAGCGTATTAAAATTCTCCTAGCTAAATTGGATCCCTCTGCCAGAAGCTAGCAGACAAAACCTGCATAGAAAAAAAACACTAGTTTTGACGCGTAATGGCATGACACATAAAAATGTACGTGCATAAACTCATTCTATTGGCTAGAATATTCATTTTTTTCTAGCCGCTGGCCAATTACACACATATGGGCCTAAATTATGCCAATAAACTCCACTTTGAATGCTAGTTAGGGCAATATTTTATGCCCTTTAATGCTGTTCTTAAATACAAGTCTAAATGTCACAATGTACCTGGACATATTGACTAAAAAGGAGCTGCATTCAAGGACATTAAAAAAAAAAGAAAAACGCTTCTATGATTTAGTTTACACTTGTGGTTGGGGTGGGGGGAGGGGTAAAAAACACACAACTAAGCCATGTTTTCACATCCCCCTAAATAACCGCTCCCCCCCCCCCAAGCTTCAAAGCAGCCTACAGGGAGTATACATGCCTCGCGCAGCGGTTTTTAGGTCACTTCTGACAAGTTTTCCTGATACCAAGAGAAAAAAAGGTGACAGGGGAGGGATCCCCAGCTGATTGACAGTCTTAGCTATGCTCCTGTGTGCTGTGTGAAGGGGGGGTCCCTTCCCTTTCTTTCAATCAGCTTTCAGACCTTTCCTCCCTGAGCTCTGCATAAGTTCAGCTCTCTGCCCCTTTTTTTCTAACAGCTCAGACAGGCTTTATAAATTATGGACTTTGAAAGGCTGTAGAGAAGAGAAGACTGCAGATAAACAGATAAAACCTATGGAGGATTTGTTTCATCTTTGCGTCATCTTTGTGTTAACTGGAAAATTAGTGAGGCCTGGTCAGATTTAGAAGCTGGACAGTACTGCTCCTTGCAAAGATTTGCTCTCACACCATGAAGCTAGCTCCACATCGGTTTATTTCTGAGTGGAATGTCCCTCTACATGATCTTTTAGAAAACTTGATATAAATGCAAAATAGACCACATTTTGGGAGTGGAAATCACTAGCTAACTTTAAAAAGTGAGACATAACAACAGCCTTATATATAGCTCAGAAGAAAATCCCAGGTTCCTTCTGCTTTTTCTGCAGAAGAGATAAAGAATTATATCTGTTTGTACAAGATAGGAAACTTTACAGAAAGTGTGGCAAATCTGAAGAATAATTATTTGCTTATTAGATGTTAAACCTAATAATTAAATACAAAGCAGTCCAAGGTTCAAGTGTTGTATAATTTGGGATTATATTTAAAGGAAATGAGCTGGTCCAGCGAGAATTATTTAGTGCTTTAACTACAGTATTTAAAGATGCTGTTAAAGATGAAATCCATGAACTATTACCATTGTATGCTTTAGGCCGGCTATACACGCCTCAAATCTGTCCTGGTTCAGCAGGAACCGGCCAAGATACAAATCGTTAATGGGCAGGCTGAATGTACCAACCAGCCTGCCGGATTCTCTTACGATTATAGCTAGCAGCTGCTATAGCTGCTAGCAATAATCACTGTCTTCTCCCGATGCGGATGGTCCCCGCTACCCCCCCCCCGGGAGAAGACAATTGCACGGCAGGAGGCATTCCCCTGTCAGCACCGTCTGTGTTCATGGGGAAATCGTGCAAAGTTCTTTCCTGTACTCCATGTTTGCAGGAAAGAAACTTGCACCATGTATGGCCTGCCTAAGTCTCGTACAAACTAGTATGGTTTTTTTTGGTTCAACCCAGCAGGGCTAAAAGAAAAAAAAACTGGCAGCTCAGGAGGAGCCGCTGTACTAACTATCCGTTGTTAGTGCAGCGATTTCCCCTGCTATCATATTGTGTTCTAACAGGGGGGCGCCAACCACCCCCCCCCCCCCCCACCAGAACACTTTGGTTAGCGCTCCCGGTCATTGTCTGAGAGCGCTGATGGGGAGCTCCAATACACACAGGCCGAATATTGTCTGGTTTCTACTGAACCGGCCAATGCCACCTGACATTCGGCCCTTGTGTACTAGGCTTTACATTTGTCTAGCTTGGCAGTATGTACTGTATATCTCATACCTGAGAAAGATATAGATCAGATCATTGTAGTAGCCGGCGCTTCTGCAATCATATCTGCAATCTTCCAGGTCCTATTCCGATTCTGTGCAAATGGCTTCTGCTCTGCACATCGACCACAGGGGTTTGTTCTATCAGCACTGCCACCATTAACAGAATGCCTTGTATTTTTTCCAATTAATAAAAGGCATTGTCTGATTGGATGGAGTGGAGAGGAGGGACAAATGACATTACAATCTCCTCTTCATTCTATCATAGAATGCCTTTTATTCATTGAAAAATATTAATTCATTCTATGATGTTCTATGGTGGCAGTGCTAAACAAGGGACACGCTGTGGTCAGTGTGCACAGGGGAAGCCATTCACACAGAACATGAGCTGGTCCAGGAAGATATCACTGTGGTAGCACCAACTGGACATTTAGCTTTAAAGTATAACTAAAGGCAAAACTTTGTTTTTTGTTTTTGGATAGAGTGGGGAGGGTCTAGAGCACATGCTGGGTTTTATAGCTGTGTGTGTGTCCCCATCACCCTCTCTATTTGTCCTGTTTATCACTATTAGTAGAAGAAAATCCACCATTTTTGGTTGGCATCTAAACACAAATGAAGGGGAAATTCTCCAATAGAAACACTAGTTTTGGTGCCCCGGTGACAACCAGGAATTTCCTCACTTTGGAGGGATTTACAATTGCTTTCTATTTTGTCTGTGGGACAGGAAGTGAATGACAATCTCCCCAATGAGACACAGATACAAAAAACTGACAGTGGTATTGTATAACTCTACCTTTCTTTCGCTATTCAAAATGAAAAATATGTTTTTCCTTTAGTTCTATTTTTAAAACAGAAGAGGACTAAGTGTGAAGAAACTGCCATGCATCTTGTTTAATGCACAAAGTATTTTTTCAGCCTGTGAGATGTTCAACACTAGTGTGAAAAAAGATAGATAGATAGATAGATAGATAGATAGATAGATAGATAGATAGATAGATAGATAGATAGATAGATAGATAGATAGATAGATAGATTGATTGATTTATACAGATTAGCCATAGCATTATGAAGAGCATGGCAGTTTCATTATGAAGGGGTGGACACTGACCACCAAAATAAAGGGGCACACTAACAACCAATGTTAGGAGCACACTGTCTAATGAACAGCAACGTAAGCAGTCACGCTGACCCCCAAATTAGGGGGGCACACTGACCAATGAAAACCATTTTGCACATGCCACTTAATACCAACAGTTAAGGTGGCACTCACAGCTAACTGCCAGCATAAGAGGGGGACTTATTGCTTACCAATGCACTTTGCAAGTTGTGATGTGCTGTATACTACAACGTTCTGACTGCTGCACTCTATACGCTGCATAGTCCTGACCTCCTATCCTATACTCTATGTTGAAAATTATATGATTCTGACCACTAAACTTTATACGCTATATTGTATTTTACATATCCCTGACCTCAGTACAACTATATACAATCTTGTATACTGCATACTCATGACTGGTGCACTCAATATAATATATTGCACATTGCTTTGACTGTCTTGTTACACTTGATACACCATGTTGTAGATTTCATAGTTCTAACCCTTGCCCCCTATATGCTATATTGTATGTTAAATAATTCTGACCAAAGTATTCATTGTTTGGAATTCTTAAAGACTGGTATGGACAGATTTGGCGAAAGTATCTCTCATGCATTCTAAAAGTGTTGCATAATGCACCAAATTCATGTACCTGTCTAGACCTTGTCTGCACCAGTACAAGAAAATAAAATAAATTTGGGACTTTAAATGAGGCATGTTACTGCAAAGAATGATATATATGATATATGTTTCCTTGCATGTCACCCTCGGATTTACAGCGACTGCTCTTCCAAGTGCACTTGCAGTGCACTTGTAGTGCAAAGTGGATTTGCCTTTCATAAATAACCCCCAAAGTGTGGTATTTTATTTTGAATTTGGCGCATTTATTGCACCACAATGTAAAAGTGGCGTATTTAGGAACTACCTGAATTTGGTACACAAATCGCTGTAAGAACCAAAAGTGTCACGAATGCTTCATGAAATTGGAGCAATACATTAACAAGATTAACACCAGAAAAGTGGCACAGCAGCTTTATTGAGTTCCCTCAATTGTCTCTGCAGTTGCAGTTTGCTAAGTAATTTCCAACTGTGGAAATAATGTCCTTCTGCAAGGTAGGATCAAATGAATTGTCATCTATCTGTATATATTCTGTGTGCAAAAAAGAATACATTTTTAGACAAACATGTTTTTATTGATTTTCAAAAAGGATAATGCAAAGAATAACAAAGGTAGTGTCACGATCAGGGGTCAGGCTCAAAGACCAGTTGCTCTAGCAGTAACAGAACTACCATCGACCAGCAGGATAGGTACACAGGCAATCACCCTGGCAGATGATGCGGGCTCACCTGAGGTGCAGAGTCTAAGTACTAACCAGTGTTCACCAGAGCTCCTGAAGTTGGAGATGAATTTTGCTGCATGTCAGTACCAGGCCTCGGTCCTTAGGATCACCCCACCAGAAGATGAGCAAGCCGGGGTCCAGTAGCAGATAAGCAGGTAAGGATCAAACAGAAGCATAGTCAGTAAACAAGCCACAGGTCAGTAACAAGTAGTTGCAAGTTGGAATCAGGCAGAAGAGTAGTCAAGGAACAAGCCAAGGGTCAATAACTAGTGGTAGTAAAATATGGATGGCAGCAGGGAAGACAGGAGCGAGATACTGGCTGAAGTGAGCACAATAATCTGGCAAATAGGAAGTGCAGAGACATGGCTTAAATCAGAAAGTTTATGGGAGGAGCAAAGAGTTCAAGATTCAGCAGAAATCAGGACACAAGGCAGGGTTGTCCAATGGATCAGACAGGGTGCTGTCCAGCATGTCAGCAAGAAGAGTTATTACCAGACACAGCAGAGGTCCCAGGTTCAAGTCCAGGCCCTGACAGGTAGTATATCATATTCCACAAGAGGGTAATCCAATTGAATACCACAGAGAGAGTAAATCGATAAAG
The DNA here is from genome assembly GCF_042186555.1 of Aquarana catesbeiana. Lineage (NCBI taxonomy): Eukaryota > Metazoa > Chordata > Amphibia > Anura > Ranidae > Aquarana > Aquarana catesbeiana. Next base: position 277,190,004 of record NC_133329.1, on the reverse strand, counting down.
ACAGCAAAAACCATAGCAACATAAATGAGAAATTGCATAATATTAAGTATGTCATAATAATCTGAAGAGAGTAAACATACCCTATATCTCTGGGTGATAAATTCAGAAAAAGAGAATAGTGATATGATGTAAAGAGCAGGAATAGGAAAGATGATGAAGCTTTGTAAGCAAGGGTTGGCAGTGGATCTTGTGCTCAAAGGGGGGGAATCCCTACTAGCAGCAAAAATGATGAAAAAGCCAGTGGATGAATGGGACAGTGATCATCAGCAAAAGTCTTTGCAAAAGTTATGCAGTTGGGGAGAGTCCTTGAACATTAACCAGCCAGATCCCTTTAAATGTCTCATAGGTATTATGATTTTATGCCATCAATCCTTCCATATGCATAATGTCATTGACAGACTCGAGCCATTCGGGAACAAAGATGCCATAGAAGATCTCCAGTCTAACCGCAAAAATAAAAATGTGGAAAATACAGATTTTTGCTTGAGGTAGCGACTGAAGTAAAAGTCAGTGGGCAAGTTCAGGTGAATTGGAAACTGATTCGTGGATAAGTAGATTGTAGAGATGGACAACAGAGTCCCAAAGCTTTTGAATAGGGGGGCATGCTCACCAGATATGAAGAAGAGTGCCCAGAAGTCTTGACAGCGCCAACAAGAATCTGAGAGGGACAGGAAAATACAGTGCACTCTGGAGGATAGTTTAAAGTTGTGGTCTTGAGTGGTGCAAGCCATGGATAGTTAATGGGTATTGATGAAAATTCGCCACCATTGGTAAATGAATGGACAAGCTCAAGCTTCCATTTTGAAGGGTAGGGAGGGAAGGAAGAGAGACCAGGGGATAAATTGTTAGAAAGCAGGGCATATATTTTGGAAATAATATGAGCAGGGAGTGAGAAAGAAATACAAACTTTATCAAACTGCCCATGATAAGTTTTAGGTAGAATACAGTGGTAAAAGCTCTGTTATTGAAGGTATGGAAGCCATATACCCTTAGGGTTCCCATGCAAGGCTTGAAATTGCGAGAATGAAAGGAGGGATTTAGCAGTAAAAACATGTCAGAGCTGCGGTCAGAAGGATTTGTCCCAGAAGTTTCAATTTTTAAAAAGTTTAATAAAAAAAATAAAAAGTGCCATCTGCTGAAGTGTGTTTGTGTGTGTGTGTGTGTGTTACTGTCATTAATGGCATAGTAATTAAGGTATATTTTAAGGGCATAAGAACTGTGACAGCGGTGATCTAGCAATGCCCGCCATTCACTATGATGCACTACACTCACAGCAGAATTTACATTCTCAGTATGCCCCAAGTCTTAAACGATTCTAGCAACACTCCTGGGCAGGGTGGTTGTTGGTGGAGATAAAATGTGATACTGGTGGGCCAGCTGAAAGCTGATGAATAATATTAATATATTTATACTGCCACTGATACACTGGCTCATAGAGAAGCAGGTTGAGTGTTCAAATAAGAGTAGGTGATAAAGCACCAGTGCAAAGAGATGGCCATTACTGGTATATAAGCTGTGGGTGAGGGCACCCCACTGAATTGAAAGCAGAGTGAAATAGTTTACTCAGAAAGATCAGTATTTAAGCATTTGCGTACCAGCCAGTATTACCCCAATGTTGCTAGGCCATTTTTCCAAGATAGATAGATAGATTGCTACAATGTAAAGTAGTGAGTGAACAGCTTGTATAACAGTGTAAATTTGCTGTCCCCTCAAAATAACTCAACACACAGCCATTCATGTCTAAACAGCTGGTAACAAAAGTGAGTACACCCCTAAGTGAAAATGTCCAAATTGGGCCAAAAGTGTCAATATTTTGTGTGGCCACCATTATTTTCCAGCACTGCCTTAACCCCCTTGGGCATGGAGTTCACCAGAGCTTCACAGGTTGCTACTGGAGTCCTCTTCCACTCCTCCATGATGACATCACAAAGCTGGTGGATGTTAGAGACCTTGCGCTCCTCCACCTTCCGTTTGAGGATGCCCCACAGATGCTCAATAGGGTTTAGGTCTGGAGACATGCTTGGCCAGTCTATCACCTTTACTCTCAGCTTCTTTAGCAAGGCAGTGGTCATCTTGGAGGTGTGTTTGGGGTTGTTATGTTGGAATACTGCCCAGCGGCCCAGTCTCCGAAGGGAGGGGATTATGCTCTGCTTCAGTATGTCACAGTACATGTTGGCATTCATGGTTCCCATAATCAACTGTAGATCTTCAGGTCCGGCAGCACTCATGCAGCTCCAGACCATGACTGTAGGCAAGACACACACGCTTGACACCATCTGAACCAAATAAGTGTATCTTGGTCTCACCAGACCACAGGACATGGTTCCAGTAATCCATGTCCTTAGTCTGCTTTTCTTCAGAAAACTGTTTGCAGGCTTTCTTGTGCATCATCTTTCGAAGAGGCTTCCTACTAGCATGACAGCCTTGCAGACCAATTCGATGCAGTGTGTGGCATATGGTCTAAGCACTGACAGGCTGACTCCTCACCCTTTCAACCTCTGCAGCAATGCTGGCAGCACTCATACGTGTATTTCCCAAAGACAACTTCTGGATATGATGCTGAGCATGTGCACTCATTTTCTTTGGTCGACCAGGACGAGGCCTGTTCTGAGTGGAACCTGTCCTGTTAAACCGCTGTATCGTCTTGGCCACCGTGCTGCAGCTCAGTTTCAGGGTCTTGGCAATCCTCTTATAGCCTAGGCCATCTTTATGTAGAGCAACAATTCTTTTTTTCAGATCCTCAGAGAGTTCTTTGCCATGAGGTGCCACGTTGAACTTCCAATGACTAGTATGAGAGAGTGAGAGCGATAACACCAAATTTAACACACCTGCTCCCTATTCACGACTGAGACTTTGTAACACTAACGAATCACATGACACCGGTGAGGGAAAATGGTTAATTGGGCCCAATTTGGACATTTTCACGTAGGGGTGTACTTACTTTTTTGCCAGCGGTTTAGACATCAATGGCTGTGTGTTAAGTTATTTTGAGGGGGCATCAAATGTACACTGTTATACAAGCTGTACACTCACTACTTTACATTGTAGCAAAGTGTCATTTCTTTAGTGTTGTCACATGAAAAGATATAATAAAATATTTACAAAAATGTACTCACTTCTGTGAGACACTGTAGATAGATAGGAAGCCATATTAAAAATTATTACAACAATGAAAAATAGATAAGTATTTGCTATAAGAAACTATGTCTTACAAGCTCGACTGAAGCCATAAATTCTTTATACAATCTTTATGTGAATTCCATGTAAAAACAAACTATACTGAAAAGTCACTGACATACTAGATTATTTTCCTTTTGGGAACTGCTAGAGTTAATATATTCAAACTGCACAGCTAGAATATTCCTCTGGCTGACTGGGAAGAATTCTTAACAGAAACCTGACATAGGAAAAATATGAAAGCTGCCATTGCTGACCTCATTCTGAGTAAAAAGTATTCATATCCCTCAGGTAGTCTGTAAAAAACATGTATGTAACTGTACCTGTGGAAAAAAATCAGTCTCTCTAAAATTAGATTATATTTTAACGATGGTAAGGTCACACTCAAGTAAGGGGGAAATAGGAATTCCAAATCTACCAACAATTTGATAATTCACTTTCACTACTTTTATGCCACTAAATAATACAATTGTAATTAAATTGTTTGATTACCAGGGATGATCCAAACGTGGGTTTGCTTTGAGAATGGTTCAACAAAACTTCAAAGAAGTTGAATGTTGGATGTAGTCGAGCGTGATACCTCACTTCCGCCCATAGTGGTAAGCAGGTGGAGCGCAACTCGGCGTCCCTGCTTCCACTTTCATTTTCTGTTTTCAGTTGGATTTTAAGGAATTTTAAAGAACTTTTTTAAATAAATTTACATACTTCACTATGGAAGCCTGTTTTTTTTTCTTTTACTGATGCCTGGGAAATCAGTGAGGGTTTGACCGGATCTGCCATTGGAGATTCTTTTACCAAATCGGTGAGACGAACTTTGGGAGTCTGTCTGTATTAACCTGCTATATATGACTTCTGTTATGGGGTCATATTAATCCGGTGAGTAGGCTGTGTGACCAGTGTTAGTGGAGGAAGATCCTAGTCACTATATTGTTGGATATATGGAATCACATGCACTTTTGGTTATGGTTTGATGGGAATTGAATGGACTTTACTTATTATCATTTACTTTTGGACATTGCACTATAAGTTTATAAAGTTTACAAAGTATATTGTTACACACTGGAGAGATCTGGTGGCCACTATATGAAATTGATATTTATATGTATTTTTTGCTCTGTCACTTTATGGTTAGCAACCTGCTAGGGGACGCCTAGTGGTTGCTTAATATATTGTATTAATTTGTATTTAAGATATATATGTTTAGTTAGTGAGTAAGATGCGCAGTTCACTATTATTTTCTTCTACACATACGTTTTTCACACTTTACAATGAGCTGCCCCTATTATCATCACACATATACACATTTGCGTGGGTAGGGGAATAAACCTTTGTGTATTCCCTCAATTTTAAAAACTCCTTGGTGCTTGATCTCAACTGACAGGATGTTAGAAGAGTTTTCCCAGTGGTCCTTCTAGCTTATTGCTGCTGCTGCTACAGAGGAGAGAATACACTGCGTATGCATGGTGTTTGAACAAACTGGAGTGACCGCTGGGGGGCGCATGTCTAACACCCAGCCTGAGCATTGAGGTGTTTTTGATGATAGGCTGTGCACTGTCTACACATATGGAAGGAGAAATGGGGCACCATTTTTACCAGCTGAGTAGTAGTATGTAATGTGCTAGGGATCCCAGAATGCATTGTGGTTTTGTGGGAGAAAAGAAGGAAAGGAAAACTAACTCTTTAAGCTAGACTGGTGTAGCAAAGTAGAGAAACTGACTGGGAAAAAAAAATGACAAGAAGTAGAAGGCAGAAGCCAATTAAAGACAGGAAACCAAGGGCAACCAGGAGGCTAAAGGTGAGTATGACTAAAAGGCAGACTAATTTGCCAAAAAAAAGGAAATAGACGCAAGGTTCGTAAGATAGTCAGCAATAATAGCTGCCAAAGATGACCATAAAATTAACAGGGGGTGAGGAAGAAGTGTGAGGTCCTAAAACAGTATTAAGCCCAAACCAAAAATGTAATATATTACAGCTTACGAGTCATTAAATGTGGTGGCAGCATTTTTTTTTTTGGCTTTCTTCCCTCTGATTTCATTTGGTGATCTGATCTGACCAGTAACACACCTCCTGTATTAGATTGCCCCCAGTGTAGATGAAGAAGCACAGGGGGAACATTTGGACAGCAGCATTATCAGTCTAGGGCAGCCTTTCTCAACCCTTTCAACACAGAGGAACCCTTGATATAACTTTCTGGTCTCAGGGAACCCCTGCTAAAAATTACTATATCTACAACTCATGATACATTAGTGTGATGGTCAGTGGAAAGAATGTTCCTTATGCTTTTGGACACTGGGAAGAAATACCTCCTTACAAATAGCTAAAAAGAAAGGCAGTTAGAACTTACCTGAGAGGCAGAAATTGCTAATTTCTCAAGGAACCCCCTAGCAACCACTGGAGGAACCCTGGTTGAGAAACCCTGGTCTAGAGGGTAGGGAGTGTTATATGCACTAGCAGATTTAAATACACTAATACATTGAAGCCAGACTCCAAGTAATACTTTATAAGGTGGATAAAAGTTTTACATAAATAAAAACTGATCATTGTAAGCACAACTGCCAGTGTTGAATGTTTTTTCTTGTCCCTATAACTGATACATCTGCAAAAGAGCTTGTTCTTTAAACAAACAATAGGCTTATGCAAGAAATCCCAGTTAATAAATTGTACAAAAAATGTAATCCCACAAATGATCATACGATTTTTTAACCATTAATGATCATACTCTTACTGTTGTAGTCGATATCTACTACATACCTGACAAATACTGAGGGAATATGATGGAATAGTTTTGTTGTTTCTCATATGAACGAACAATTTTCTACATGTTCATATGATGGTCGCCCGTTGAAAATCAATGTAGCATTACCACGCATGAGAAGAAAATAAAGAGCCAGAAGTATATGTGAATGAAAGATGTTTCATAACTATGACCGAAAAATCTATCTTCCACTGAATTTTTTTTTTTTTTTGGAAATGTCAATAAATTTGTAAGGATGTCAGTAGGTTATAAAAAGGCTGCACATATGAAAAAACATCAACTATATATAAAATATAACTAATTGTTTTTTTTCAATAAATGTTTATTTTTCAGATATACATAAAATCACAGTTATCGGGTATACATTGAAACAAAAGCTGTTAATACAATCAATAAGTCATACAATCTACAAATATAGCAGAAATGTGAGAAGGAGTTCAAAATACGGCCAACTGAGCTTCTTACTAGGTCACTTCTGCACTAGTGGTGTAGGTGAAATTCCGACCCAGTAAAGTATGCCTATGGTAAAGCGGGAATACCCTAATTAACAAGTGTATAAACTAAGGATCATTGAGCATCCGTGTGAGGGAGAAAGGGTTGGTGTGGGGGTAGGGGTCCAATCGGGGTAATGTTATGTACCGATCAAAGCCACCCTTAAACCCATTCACCCCTAAAGGGTTCTAACTGTGAATGGGTGGGGGCCATGTGTAGTAATGTGTGTGGTTTTAAACCTATTTGGCACCCATATGATTGAGAGGAAGCTCCGTAATAATAATATGTTATCAAGGAGTGAGGGGGTATTAAGGAAACCAGAAACCATTAGGGTGTGTACTCCTGCCGAAACAGTGAAGGAGTTATGTTGGTATCAAGTTGAGAGGGTGTGGAGATCGCCTAAGTAGGATCAGTGAGGATCAATTGGGTATTAGGAAGGGTATGGACGGAGGGAGGGCATGATCAGCCAGACACTATGACGTTTCTACGACAGATCAGTATCTATCATGGCTGAGAGGTTGGGTCACTGGGCGGAATGGTCTGCGTCGAGGAAACTCTAAAGTGCAACCAGCAAGCCCATGTTGTATTAAATTTTGTCGGATTGTCTTTTTCTTGATAAATTAGTTTTTCCATCTCGGCCGTTCTATCGACTCTTTTGAACCATTCAGCCACTGAGGGTGGTGTGGAACTCCTCCAGTGAATCGGGACACAGAGGTTGGCTGCATTGATAAGGTGTAGGGTAAGGGATTTTTTTGTAGGAGGAAAGGGGCAAGTAGGTGTGATGGAGCATGTATTGGGCCGGAGTGAAGTCTGGGGTGTAAGAGGTAATTTGGGTGATAAGGCTGTGAATTTCCGTCCAATAAGGTAGGATAAGAGGACACTCCCACCAGATATGAATGAGAGTGCCAAGCGCCACATTGCAACGCCAGCATGTCAGGGGGACCGAGGGGTGCATTTTGTGGATTTTATCCGGTGTCCTATACCAGTTAGTGAATATTTTGTATCTGTTTTCCTGGGTGGACACATTAATGGAGCCCTTATGAATATGGTTGTGTATACGTTCCCAGTCAGTGGAGGTTAAATCTATAGACAGTTCTGATTCCAAACTAAGGATAAGCTTGTCATCTTTAATTTTGCAAGTAGAAAATAAGAGTGTGTAAACAGTAGAGATCACATGACGTTGGGGTTCTGAACTATCACATAGCAATTCAAAGGGTGTACGTTCTCGGTACCACAGTGAGAAGGATTTGGCGTCAGCAAAAAAGTGTCTTAATTGTAGGTACTTGTAAAAGGGAATGTTGTATTCAGTGAGTTTGGCAGCCATGGCTTGGTGGGAGAGGAGTTCACCATTTTGGAAGAAGTGGTATGCCCTGATGGGGGCTGTGCATGATTCCCTGTGCAGATCTCTTAAGGAAAGGCCTGGCAGGAAGTCAGGATTACGGACCAAAGGGGTCATAGGGCCTAGGTGCGGTGTGCAATCAAGTGCTTTGCCGGCTAATTTAACGTGGGACAATGTGGCTCCAATAAAGGGATGTGTCACCAAATCTCTAGGGATGGAGTTGTGATTGATCCAGGGTAGATGAGACAGCGAGGATGTAGCAAAATAGTCCTCAAGTGTAATCCAGGCTTTATTGGAATGATGCAGATGCCACTCTACAATCCAATTAAATGACATGCCCAGTGGTATTTTTGAATGTCGGGGAGGCCAAGGCCCCGTAATAGCTTGGGGAGTACTAGCCTATCCCAGCTTAGTCGGGGGGTCTTGGACGCCCAGATAAAAGTCCTACACATACGCTTGTATGATGTAAAAAAGGAGGTGGGTAGCTTTATGGGACAATTGCTAGCTTTATGGGGATTGCCTGAAAAAGGTAAAGAAGTCTGGGCAGTACATTCATTTTTAATATGGCTCTCCTACCCAACCAGGAGAAGGACCCGAAATGCCATTTATTTAAATCAGCTTGTATGTTTTGAAGCATGGGTTGGAAGTTAGAGATCAAGTAGAGATCCTGTAATTTAGTAGGTATTTTAATGCCCAGGTATGTAATGTCCTGTGATTCCCATGTAAAGGGGAAGTTCTGTTTGCATTGGGTGACCAATGTGGCTGGTAGGGTGATGTTCAGTGCTTTCGATTTTGTAAAGTTAATTTGAGGGTTTGACAAGGTTTTGAATAATGAGAAGTCTTTAAGAAGATTGGGGATAGTGACTATAGGGTCTGTGAGGAAGAGCAAAACGTCATCCGCATAGGCTGCTAATTTATAGTGGTTATCACCAATGTTAATGTTAATGCCTTTGATGTCCGGGTTGTCTCTTAATCTGTGGAGCATTGGTTCCATAGTAAGGATGAATATGAGCGGGGATAGGGGGCATCCCTGACGGGTTCCGTTTGAGACAGAGAAGGCGTTTGACAGGCGGCCATTGATCCTAAGTTTAGCTGTAGGTGCAGAGTATAGCGCCAGGATCATTTGGAGTAGATGCGATGGGAAACCCATTACTCTTAAAGTCGCTTCCATATAGTCCCAAGACACCCTGTCGAACGCCTTCTCCCCGTCCAAGGACAGGAAAAAACCTTGTGTGGATGTTTTGGAGAGCCAGTGATGGATATTTAGTGCCTTGATAGTATTGTCCCTGGCCTCCCTTCCAGGGACAAAACCTACTTGATCAAGGGAGATTAATTTGGGTAGCAGAGGGAGAATGCGGTTTGCCAACACTTTGGCGTAGAGCTTTAGGTCTACTTTCTAAAGTGAAATCGGGTGGTAGTTAGAGACCAGTGACGGGTCTTTGCCTTGTTTGGGAATGGGAGTGACATGTGCTTCGAGGATGTCCCTCATCGTATTAGAGGTTGGTGATAGATTATTGAAGACGTTGTGAGGTGGGGAATGAGGGTGTCTGGGAAGGACTTATAATAGCTAACTGTCAGGCCATCTGGGCCAGGGCTTTTGCCCAGTTTCATTTGTTTTAATGCAGTTAAAATTTCTTCTCCTTAGAGTGGGAGATCAAGGTCAGAGGATTCATCAGGAGAGAGGGGGGAGGGACAGTATTGTGCAAGGAAGTCTGTAATGGCTGTCATTTGGTCCGTGGTGGCTGCAGGGGGGAGCATGGTGGGGAGGTTGTATAGTTTGGAGAAGTACTGAACAAAATGGTCAGAGATGTCATCTGTAGTAACAAAGGTGTCGCCAGTCGGTGTTGTAATTTTGAATGGTATGGGCCGATTTCTTAACTTGAAGCACTCTGGCTAAAAGTTTACTTGACCTTTTGTCGAATTCGTAGAATAATTGTTGGGTCATGGCGTAGTTACGTTTCAGTGTGTGGTTAAGTTCCTCTAGAAGTTCTTCTCTGGTCTGAGTTAGTTTCGTCAATGTGGAAGCTGCTAGCGATGCTTTGTGTGCTTGTTCAAGTGTTAGTATGCGGTCGGTCAGCTCATTAATGCATGCTTTTCTAAGTTTGTTTCGTTGGGCCACAAGGGAGATAAATTTCCCCCTTATGACGCATTTGTGTGCTGCCTAAACGGAGATGGGAGAGGTGTCTTCCGTTGTATTTTCTGCAAAGTAGTGGGTGAGGCTCGTGGTAATTTGTTGTATATGGTCTAGGTCAGTCAGTAGAGAATCATCAAGTCGCCATATATTGGACCTGCCATGGGTCGTTGGGAGGGTTAGAGTTATAAATATGGGGTTGTGATCAGAAAGCACCATGGGTTCAATCATAGCTTTTGAGAGGTGTGTGAGATCATTTTGGGATAAGAAAAAGTGGTCTATTCTGGAGTATTCATTATGAGGTACAGAAAAGAAGGTGAAGTCCTTAGTGTTGGGGTGCAATGTACGCCAGGTATCATGAAGTAACAGGTTGCTGAGTTGCAATTTAATAGCTCGCAGGGTTCTGTAGGTTAGGGAGGAAGCACCATTGGATGTGTCAAGGGAGGGATTCAGAGTGACATTGAAGTCGCCTCCTACTATCAGAGTACCCGATTGAAAGCTGGGAAGTTGTTGGAAGGTGTCTCCAAAAAAGGCCACTTGTTGCGAGTTAGGGGTGTAAATGTTAGCTATTGTGACAGGTCTGTGGTGCAGAGTGCCTTTATTGAATAGGAATCTCCCTTGGGAGTCTCTTTGGACTTCCGTCACCTGCAGGGGGCATTGTTTAGAAATTAAGATTGAGACTCCTTTGGATTTAGCCTCGGTGTTGGAAGCATGGTACACCAGTGGGAATTGGTGATTATACAGTTTAGGGATGCTATCCGTCCTGAAGTGCGTTTCCTGTATAAGTGCTACATGTATTTTCAATTGTTGTAGGAAATAGAACAGTTTAGACCTTTTCTCTGGGATGTTAAGACCGTGTATATTGATTGAGCAGAGTTTGAGTGTCTGTAAGTGCTTATGTGGGTCAGGCGGTGAGGCCCGGGGGACTGTGTCATCCGCCATAAGTATGAGTGAAGGGAGAGGGATAACCTAGGCGATCAGGATGTGGGTCTGTTCGGTGTATGGCAGAGTTAAGTGTAATGTTGAGGTAACTGGGGTGAAACCGATGAGGTTTGGGGTGACTTGCTCCCCTACCTCTAAACTGTACGTTATTGGTAAAGTACAGTGCGGCATGATGTGTGCACCCTGAGGGGTGTAACAGCACCGTGACTCACAACTGTGTGTGGGTTGGCAATCACCAAGCAGTGAAGGAGGACTATAGGTAAAGGAAAGAAAAGAATGATATAGTTCGCCGCCACAGGGTCTTCAGGTGATAAAAGGGAGGATGTTTTGAAGAATGTATTTTCTGGGGGATATATAATAGGGCAAGGATATACTCTCAAAGAAGTGTGAGTGCTGGGTGGTGGGATTTGGGTGCATTTAAATAGTATACAAGAACCATCATATAGAAATATTGGGAGTTCTGAAACCACCACCCAGCCACCATACCAAAGTCACCCAAATCGCCATCGAAGACTAACCCGGCGAAATCTGGATTTGTAAAGGTGGGTGCCCTCTCATGGGTCAAGTGTGGGCCTCAGAACATGTGAGGTAATTAAACAGAGGTCATTTATAGGGCCTAAATAAATCACAAAAATCTCAAAAGAGGGATTGAACACTTTAACCGGAGAAACATGTAAATAAACAAGTAAATCGGACAGCAAGCTGACCATGCATTCAGTGACAGATTTCCAACTAGAAAGTCTGAGTAGTACTAAACTTGTAGACTAGAAGATTTACCATAGAGTGAGTTTGGAATATACCTCATACCTCGCCGTGCAGTCTAACATGCCAGCAAGTGCGATTGGGTAAAGTTAAAGTTACAGGCCAGATGATGAAAGCAGTGCACTCTGCATAAACCTGCAGGTAGGTGCCACATCAGTTCCCAGCAGCGAGTGTCTGTACGGGGCATGTAGATGAAGGGGGATAGTCTCCTCAGTAAGTGCATGAGTCGTTGCAGCAAGCAATGGAGTGGAAGAGGAGACTGTGAGATGCGACTTTGGAAGTCAGCATTGAGTGCGATGATCTGTGTGAGGCGTTGTCCGGGTAACAGTCGCAGTGTTCGGACGTTCTTGAGGCTTTTCCTTAGTGTCAGGGAGCTTGTGGGTGGAAGTGACACTGTACAGAACTGCTGCCAGGTAAGGGGCAGTTTACAAACTGCAGGGTGTTGTGGGCCATGTAGTTTTAGAACACTCCACTAGATATATGGGCGATGTTCCTTCTATGGGCAAGTGCTGCTGCTTTCTATATAGACTTGCAATGTCTATGACAGGGATACAATCCGAACCCAGTACAAGAAGAAGAACAACTATTGTGTCAAATATCTCTTGAAGAAAGTCAATCACACAAACATTGAATTAAAGGTTAACAGTGTGAAAGAACTAAATTAAATATCAGAAAAAATATTGCGCCAACTACAATGTCAACATAACAATCAGACCAATTGTGAACAAATATAAATAACAAAATGTGGCGCTAAAAAACCGTAATGTTCGTTATTGGGCAAGAGCAACCAGAATGGTCATCTGGAAGTCAGAAGGCACAATAAAGTTTTGTTGAAATGAAACGTGTCTCCACTAGAAAAATGTGAAATAAACACAGTAAAACTATATTGAAGGACACAGATGTGTCTGTGAACCCAAACAAATTTCGATTGTATCAAAAGTCCCTGAAAGTCCAAAGACCATAAAGGAATATGTGTATCAAGAATATTGCAAAAAGAAACTAGTGTAGAAAAAATTTAATTAAAGTATAACCGCCAAAGAAATACCTTAATATACTATGCATTCATGTGAATAGTGTAAAAATAAACATGTGCACTATATTCAAAAATAATAAGGAGTTCAAAATAAATGTTCATAAAACATGCATCAAAGGTAGGTAAGCTTGACTTGTGGAGCCTTACGCAGAGTGTATCAATCATCCATGGCTAGGACGAACTCTGAAGTAGTGTGCTACCCGGGTTCCTAGTGCAGGTATAGACAAGTTAAAACACCCTTACCGGAACAGGTGGACTCACTAGCCAGCGGCTGAGAGTCTGACAGGCTTTAGGAGGTGAGTAAAGATGGTTGTCCTGAAAACGGATATGACTCCACGTCCGGACTTGATATAAAGGTGGCCGCACCACTCACCAATCACCTACTCTGGGTCACCCTGCCTTAGGATCTCCACGATACAGGATTGTATAATGATTGGAAGATCAAATTCCAGATCAACACAGAAGAGGTATAACCCTCAAGGTAAAAAACGAGAAAAATTTCTACACATAATGTGAGTCTGCTTCCAGACAAAACTTTTAATAAAAAAATTCCAATAAAAACATTCTGGCTCCCAAAATAAATGAGGACCGGATAAAGACAGGTAAAAAAAGCGCTTACTTAAATCGTGGCATAACAGGCATATCAAATCCGACGCGTTTCGTCCGCAAGGACTTCAATTGGAGTGTATGCCTGTCTGCCACTGCTATGCCTATATATATATATATATATATATATATATGAAAAATAATAACAAACCTTAAACACCTGTTTGCGCCATGTGAAGTGTAACTTCCGGGTTTGTAAAAATGGCGTCAATGGGTATGTCAGTAGGTATCAATAGCCAAATTAAATCAGAGACAACCAAGCCTCAGTCTGGCTAACCTATAGGTTGCCATCGTAAAGCTCCGCGTGAACGCTCTCTGTCACGTCCCCTTCACGTGAACATCATACAGCAGATTTACCGCCAATCAGGGCTGCCGTCTGAAAATCGTCACATGGTCACGTGACTTTTTGTACAGTCCAAATTTGTTTGGGTTCACAGACACATCTGTGTCCTTCAATATAGTTTTACTGTGTTTATTTCACATTTTTCTAGTGGAGACACGTTTCATTTCAACAAAACTTTATTGTGCATTCTGACTTCCAGATGACCATTCTGGTTGGTCTTGCCCAATAACGAACATTACGTTTTTTTAGCGCCACAGTTTGTTATTTATATTTGTGGCTAGTGAGTCCACCTGTTCCGGTAAGGGTGTTTTAACTTGTCTATACCTGCTCTAGGAACCCGGGTAGCACACTACTTTAGAGTTTGTCCTAGCCATGGATGATTGATACACTCTGCGGAAGGCTCCACAAATCAAGCTTATACCTACCTTTGATGCATGTTTTATGAACATTTATTTTGAACTCCTTATTATTTTCGAATATAGTGCACGTTTATTTTTACACTATTCACATGAATGCATAGTATATTAAGGTATTTCTTTGGCAGTTATACTTTAATTTAATTTTTTCTACACTACTTTCTTTTTGCAATATTCTTGATACACATATTAGTTTATGGTCTTTGGACTTTCAGGGACTTTTTGTACAATCCAAATTTGTTTGGGTTCACAGACACATCTGTGTCCTTCAATATAGTTTTACTGTGTTTATTTCACATTTTTCTAGTGGAGACACGTTTCATTTCAACAAAACTTTATTGTGCATTCTGACTTCCAGATGACCATTCTGGTTGGTCTTGCCCAATAACGAACATTACATTTTTTTAGTGCCACATTTTGTTATTTATATTTGTTCACAATTGGTCTGATTGTTATGTTGGCTGCTCCATACATTGTAGTTGGCGCAATATTTTTTCTGATATTTAATTTGATTTCCTTAGACACCAATATTGCTGCCTTCTTAATATTTTCATCTATCTCTTTTATAGGATTGTTGTTTCTATATTAGAATTATCAAAGATATGGATGTCTTCGATTATCGCATTAACCGTTCGGTTAACACTGAAGGGGTTTTTACCTTGTTAAAGACAGACACTGAAATAGGTGGTCTGTTCTTGAGATTGAAAAACCTCATGGTGTCTGAACTCCATCTTGATTTGGGACATAGCGTTCTTAGAACAGTATTCTAAGGAACGTATGGTCCCTAGGGGATTGAGGTGGAATGTATATCCACAACAAGGTGATTTGGAACTGGAACCTTGGTTCAGATATTTCAATGAGGCAGGGATCGCCTTGTTGGGTTTTCTGATTGAGAAAAAAACGACTAAGGATAGTGGCTATAGATAAAGAGATTAAGGAAATTAAAGATAAATTACTCTCTCATAAATCCTCTACAGAATATACTACACATTCCACAGCTTTGAAAAAACATTTAGAAAAGGAAGAGAAGGAATAAAAGATTAAGAAACAAAAAAAGTATACTAGAGACGTTAATGACTACAAAAATGGATGCGTTTTTAGTTGGCAGACTAAAGACGACGTACCTGTGAGTGTTAATGGTGGTCCACCAGACATGGACACATCGGACCCACAGGAGCACCAATCTGTACATCACCAACAGTCTCTACCTGCTCAAGGGAGAGGAGGGGGAACAGCTCACTATAAATCTGATGGTAACCGTCAGTTCACCCTCCCCCGTACCCCTATGCCCAACCGGAAGGGACCCCCTCCCAATCCCAAAGGAAGAGGGAGGGGTCCCAGAGGAAGAGATGGGGACAGAGAGATTGGTCATCAAACTATGACCAGTACAGATCACCACTAAGGAGAGGGAATTATCAGGATAGACAAAATGAACAATATGAACAATACTATCTACAAAGAACACCTATACATACTTATAATAGGTACTCACCACTTAGGGAAGAAAGATCACGGGACTATTATAACTCACAATATTCGCATAGAGAGGCTGATTCTAATTACCACAATAGGTCACCCTTCAATTACAATCAACAACAACCTGGAACCCCCCACTCGAGGGGTTTTCCCAAGGAATCCGAGAGGTACAAACGAGGTATAGATTCAGACATGGGACCAGAGGGGGGAGGCGTACCCGAAAAAAGAAAGCGAACCTAAAAGATAACGGTATTTTTAATCTTAGTAAAGTCAGCCTTTCAGAGGCTGAACTCTTGGTCCTAGAGAAGGTCCTGAAGTTCGCTCCTCCTAAAAGGTTGAATAAATTTAACACTTTTATAGACATACAAAAGTATGTGCGAAAACTTAATGTCCAACGATACATTATTTCAAACCCTACTAGACCACAAAATGAAGTGAGTTCACATATACGGCATTCAGGGCTTGCTAACCCTTCACTTTTTAATCCACCAGGCCCAACTGCCCCGTTGATTAAAGTTTTCCGAGATCTTGTATTACAAGATGTAGAGAAGCTACCTTTTAAAAAGGTATTTAGCGATCCCACTGTAAAAATTGGATTTAAGCAATTATGCGAGCGGAAGGATTTAATCATCCGCCCCGCAGACAAGGGAGGGGGGATAGTCATTTTGGATAAAAATGACTACCATTTAGAAATGACCAGAATCTTGAGTGATTCGGAGACATACTCTAGGATCTCCAATAATCCCACCTCGACTTTTAAGAAATCACTTATCGATCTGATCGATACGGGATTCCAACTAGAGATTTTAGACAAAAAGGAGAAAAGTTATTTAATTCCAGTTGCCCCACGGATCCCGGTAATATATCATCAGCGGCATCGATTCCATCACTTCCCGTATAGGGAAGTACATTGACTTTTATCTGCAACCTATCGTACAATCCACGCCATCATATTTGAGAGATACTAAGGATACCATCACCAGATTAAGTAAAATAGTTTACAGTAAAGATTTACTGTTGGTCACTGCCGACGTTACGGCTTTATATACTTGTATATCTCATGATTTAGGACTAGCAGCAGTAGAATTATTTTTGTCGAGAGAAGAGACCATCCCAAGAACCCAACAAAGATTCATTATGGACTTATTGAGGTTCTCTACCAAACAATTATTTTTGGTATAATGGAGATTTTTACCTCCAACAAAAGGGAGTGGCCATGGGGGCCAAGTTTGCCCCAAGCTTGGCAAACATTTTTATGGCATGCTGGGAGGAGGATGTCGTCTATGCCCTAGACCCCCCCGGAATTGGTCCTTTGGACTAGGTATATAGACGACATCCTCCTCCTATGGAGGGGTAGTGTAGAATCTCTGCACTCCTTCCTTACTGTGTTGAATGCCAACAATATTGGCATTGATCTAACATATGAGGTCAGTCCCTCCACTATCCATTTCTTGGACTTGGAGATTACCGTTATCAATGATCACTTGGAAACCAAAACGTTCTTTAAACCCACCGACCTGAATGGTTACATTCCGGTCGATAGTTGCCATCATGCCACCTGGCTAAAATCTATACCTCGCAGCCAGCTTACCCACATTAGACGTAACTGTAGCGACCTCTCAGATTATTTCTACCAAGCTCAAACGCTGAAATCTAGATTTGTCGACAAGGGTTATGATTCAGTGGATATCGATGATGTGATCAAAAAAGTATCTTTGATTGACAGGAATTTGTTACTATCTGAGCAACCTAAGCGTACACAAGAGAATAAACATAAGTGGTCCTTCTTAACGAATTTCTCAGTGCAGCACAAGCAAATTAAAGATATCATATATAGACATTGGAAAGTCCTTAAAAATGACCATATATTAGGTCCTTTGCTTCCGGAACATGGAGGGGTCATATATAGAGGAGCTCCATCTATAAGAAGTCGGATTGCACCCAACATTATCGACCCTCCAGTCACCCGGTCCTTCTTTCACAACATGAAAGGTTTCTTCCCCTGTTGTAAATGTACTGTATGATTACATAATGTGTGTGGAAGGAGGAGAACTGAAACCTTTGTTTCCACATCTACAGGGAAAGAATACTCAGTTAAGCATTTTCTGACATGCCAAACAAGGTATGTTGTCTATTTGATCATGTGCCCTTGCGGGAAACAGTACGTGGGCCGTACCATATGTACCTTCTCCGTGAGGGTAAATGAGCATATAACTAACATAAAGAAGGGTCGCACAATCCACAGTGTCCCCAAGCACTATCTCCTGTGTCACAATCAAAATCTAGCAGGGACTAAGTTCCAAGTCATAGACAAGTTTGTTCCACACTGGAGGGTCTCTTAAGAGGGGTGTTTCAAAGTTAGAGACCTTCTGGATACACCAGCTTAAATGTTATTTGCCATACGGCCTCAATATTGATTGGGATATAAATGCATTTATTAACCAATCTTAGAAAGTTCCATCTGTCTCCTCCCTCTGTTAGTTTCCCGGGGTTTATAAAGGAGAAGGATTGCTGATTTTTGGGTACAAATTTTTGTAGATTCATGATCTAAAATCATGGCCATATATCTTTTGTACAAGTCTCTGTAATATTATGACCCATTTTTTGTGAAGTAATAGACGTCAGTTTGTTAAAGTGCTCAGATATATAGGTGAGAATATTTATGGTTTATCTTGGATTTATAGTTATACCAGATGATTTATAACACTGTAACACTTTAACATTGTTGACGTTATGTGAAGCTAACTGTTTTAAACTGGTCCTTTAAATTTGTCCTTTAATATTGCTATTGTCCTTGTGAGGATAGCTTGATCGTTTTACTATTTTTTTAATTCCCTCAAATCAGATTTTGATGTTTGTCTAACATTGCAGTCCACTTCTGAAGCTTGGACCGCATTTGCGTTTCAGGGCTCTGATGTTTGCTTCCTGTTTTCGCCAGCCCTGGGCCGCATTTGCGTTCCAGGGCTCTGATGTTTGCTTCCTGTTTTCGCCAGCCGTCTCGGAGTGATTCCGGCTGACGTCATGCGTGGCTCACGAGAGGTTGGACATACTGACGATCGTGACTGGCAGCTTAGACATGACTAGCCCCGCCTTTGGGGTGGTCACGTGACCATGTGACGATTTTCAGACGGCAGCCCTGATTGGCGGTAAATCTGCTGTATGATGTTCACGTGAAGGGGATGTGACAGAGAACGTTCACGCAGAGCTTTACGATGGCAACCTATAGGTTAGCCAGACTGAGGCTTGGTTGTCTCTGTTTTAATTCGGCTATTGATACCTACTGACATACCCATTGACGCCATTTTTACAAACCCGGAAGTTGCGCTTCACATGGCGCAAACAGGTGTTTAAGGTTTGTTTTTATTTTTCATATATATATATAGGCATAGCAGTGGCAGACAGGCATACACCCCAGTTGAAGTCCTTGCGGACGAAACGCGTCGGGTTTGATATGCCTGTTATGCCACGATTTAAGTAAGCGCTTTTTTTACCTGTCTTTATCCGGTCCTCATTTATTTTGGGAGCCAGAATGTTTTTATTGGAATTTTTTTATTAAAAGTTTTGTCTGGAAGCAGACTCACACTATGTGGAGAAATTTTTCTCGTTTTTTACCTTGAGGGTTATACCTCTTCTGTGTTGATCTGGAATTCGATCTACCAATCATTATACAATCCTGTATCGTGGAGATCCTAAGGCAGGGTGACCCAGAGTAGGTGATTGGTGAGTGGTGCGGCCACCTTTATATCAAGTCCGGACGTGGAGTCATATCCGTTTTCAGGACAACCATCTTTACTCACCTCCTAAAGCCTGTCAGACTCTCAGCCGCTGGCTAGTGAGTCCACCTGTTCCGGTAAGAGCGTTTTAACCTGTCTATACCTGCACTAGGAACCCGGGTAGCACACTACTTCGTCCTAGCCATGGATGATTGATACACTCTGTGGAAGGCTCCACAAGTCAAGCTTATACCTACCTTTGATGCATGTTTTATGAACATTTATTTTGAACTCCTTATTATTTTTTAATATAGTGCACATGTTTATTTTTACACTATTCACATGAATGCATAGTATATTAAGGTATTTCTTTGGCAGTTATACTTTAATTTAATTTTTTCTACACTAGTTTCTTTTTGCAATATTCTTCATACACATATTCCTTTATGGTCTTTGGACTTTCAGGGACTTTTTGTACAATCCAAATTTGTTTGGGTTCACAGACACATCTGTGTCCTTCAATATAGTTTTACTGTGTTTATTTCACATTTTTCTAGTGGAGACACGTTTCATTTCAACAAAACTTTATTGTGCATTCTGACTTCCAGATGACCATTCTGGTTGGTCTTGCCCAATAACGAACAGTGTGAAAGAACCGATTAAAGCCAAACAGGGCGAACTGAGATTGCATGGTAACGTGTATCTGAGGCCGGCTAACGGTCTCGGCGAGCTCTCCTGAGTCTCGGGAAGTTTGTGGGGCTGCCCTCCTGAAGGTGAGTGTGGGTACTGCTAAGGTGTCTGGGGGCGGATGGAGACCTTCACCTACGGTACCTGGTATCTTGCGCCTCCATGGGTTCTTCTTGAGGTGATTCTTTTCTTGTCACTGAGCGGTGAAACTCCGCATACCAGAAGTGTGGGAGGTCCTCTGGTACTCTCAGGAGAGCCGTGCGGCCCTGGGTGGAGGCAGAAAGGCAAAACGGGAATTTCCATTTATAAAAATAATGAATACCTTCGTGCGAAGGGCGTCCAGCAGAGGCTTCAGATCACGTCGGTGCTGTAAGATGATTCCTGAGAGGTCCTGATAGATTTGAAGTGCTCTTCCATCATGGAGAATTTGAGGTCTGCTTCCTACTTGTCTGATAATTTCTTCCTTCAGTTTGAAGTCAATTATGCAGCAAATAATGTCCCTTGGGGGATCCGTCTCCCTTCCCTTGGGACGTAAGGTGAGGTGGTCTATTGAGTAAACCATTGAAGATTCCAGTCAAGGTGTGGGCTATTTGTTCTCCCTCGATGGCCTCTGGCAGTCCTCTGACTCTGAGATTATGGCGCCGACCTCTGTTGTCGAGGTCTTCCAGATGGCGTTGCATATCTCTCATTTGTAATGTGTGGGAGTCAATGCGATTCGCAGCTTTGCGGATAGTCGCATCATGGCGTTCAGTCACTCTTTCAACTGTAAGGACTCTGTCACTGAGCACACGAAATGGCGGCAGATAAGGTGTCTTTGATATCCACTGCTATGGTCCGCAGGTCCTGCATGTTTAAGTGCGGCTGTAGTGAGAGTTCAATGCCATTTCTATCCCTGGGAGGGTATGGAGATCCCGCGTGTGTCGGTTCTGTCAGGGCCACCTCAGAAGCCTGAGCGTGTGAGTGTCTGTTTAGCGGGAAGGTGCCATGTTCCCTCTGCCGGTACGAAGCATTTCAGGAATATTATGACCCCCGTCCCCTATTTGTTCATGGGGGAACAGGAGCGGGAGGCGGAAGAGCGATGCAGTCCCTGTGATTTTGAAGTGTTTAGGGGCAACTTTACCTCAGGTTTCAGTCAGCTTTTCCCTGTGGCGGCAGGAGCTCAGGGATTAAGCGTCCATCTTTCTGCTAGGTCCGGCCATGCCCCCCCCCAATATAACTAATTTTAACTATAATTAAATAGTTCACTTCCACAAATAATTCGATCCTCCAAACTTTAGACTGCTTTCAACATTTAGCATTTTGCACCTGTGAAAAAGGACAAGTGACTCTGATTGGCTTCAAAAAGGGTGGGCTCGGGGCGCTAAGCACTGCGCCCCGAGTCCACCCACTTGTGTGACAATAGCAAATTAATATTTGCTAATGTCTTCCTGCTTCTCCTCCCGGCCAATCGGGAAGCATGTCCTGAGGCCCAATTGCCTGGGAGTTCTAAGACCCGATTGGCCAGGAGTCCTAAAACCCAATTGACCGGGAGGAGAAGCAACCGCCGGGACTCGGGAGGAGATGCAGGGGGGAAGCTGCGACCTGGATGGGGTAAGTGCGGGGCTGGTGGGCAGCCTGG
Organism: Aquarana catesbeiana; assembly: GCF_042186555.1. Taxonomy (NCBI): domain Eukaryota; kingdom Metazoa; phylum Chordata; class Amphibia; order Anura; family Ranidae; genus Aquarana; species Aquarana catesbeiana. The sequence continues at coordinate 277,168,514 of NC_133329.1, read as the reverse complement.
CAGGTGACAAGGGCGAGTGAAGCGGCGATCGAACGAGCTACGGGTGGGTGGGGTTTGTGAGGGGGCCCCATCCCCCCAAAAAATATTGAGCACCAGCCGCCACTGAAAACCACGTTAATAAATGCAACCGCGGGTTGATTTTTTGATGCGTTTTTGCCTTGTTTTTGATGCATTTTCTATTTATTTCAATGTGGTCATGCGTCTTGGTCTTGCATGCATCCTGGACTTGGTCATTCAATTTTCTTCCGCTTTTGGTAGGGCAGAAAATGAAGGAAAAACTGATCAGGGCCAAATATGGGGCGACAGGACCAAAAAATGTCTGCTGATCGGTATCTGATCAGCGCTCTCAGCCAATGGTTGAGAACGCTGACTGATGTGTTCTGGCAGAGGGATCACCCCCCCCTGTCAGAACACAATAGCTCATTGGATAGTTAGTACAAAGGCTCCTCCCCAACTTCAGTTTTTTTTCCTTACAGCCAGCTGGGTTCAACAAAAAAAAAAAACCTGCTGTGTACTAGGCTTTAGTCAAAATCAAAAGCTGCTGTTATTCACTGCTACAAACAAATCTAAGCTCAATGAGCCTCCAACCCTTTGTACTGATTAAGAGGGTGTGGCTAAAGAGTCACACACACACAACATCACCTCCACCTGTATGGTGGCACGTCAACAACTTACGTACGCCTAAAGCAGAAGTTTACTGCTGGACGTTTAATATTTATCAAATGGATAATGAAGGTGTCAATTTGGAACAACGTACATATATTGGTAGAACATCAGTGAACGATCGTTCAATTTTCTAATCATGTGTTGCCTGCATTACTGGCCAAATCAGCAGATGAATCTAAAAGAAAGAAAGCCTAAAAAAATAAAACAAATGCAGCCATCACATCTCGGTTAGCTGCAATATAATGGAGGTGGGAGGTGGGGCATAAAATGTCCCTGTCCCCACATATGGGACAGTGACATAAAAAACATTTAAAGTTAAACTTACAGGTACTTACCTGTGATTGGTGTTTGAAATGTCACATGCTGTGTTCGATGGTCTTGACACGAGCAGATCCCTATAAGATCCCTTTCACACTGAAGGCAGTTTTCAGGTTTTTTAGCACTAGAAATAGTGCCTGTAAAACTGAAAACTGCCTCTCATGCATCCCCAGTGGCTTTCACACTGGGGAGGTGCGCTTGCGGAAAGTTACAAAAAGTCCTGCGAACAGCATCTTTGGGGCGGTTTGAGAGCACTATATACAGCACTCCTACACCACTCCTGCCCACTGGAATGCATGGGCAACACAGGCGCTTTTAACCCCTTCGTCGGCCGCTAGCGGGGGTTAAAAACACCCTGCTAGCGGCCGAAAAGCACCACTAAACTGACGGTAAAGCGCCACTAAAACGAGCAGCACTTTACCACCAATGCACCCGGGCCGCAGTGTGAAAGTAGCCTAAAAGAAGAAAAATGCATCATTAGAGATGCAGTCGGTGGGCATCTCAAGAGAAAAGCACATTCCACCCTCCCACCTATGTCATGGCTCATGTGATAAGGTCTTGCCTCTTTCATAGGAAAGGGGACTTTAAGTTGTAATGTTTATTAGCTCGAGCTTCAATAACTTAGCAAAATATATTGTTGATAAAATTTTAAGATTGGTAGTACAGTATATGTTAATAAAATTAAATTAATACCTATAATAAAGGGTCGTGGCCTATTGAATCCACAGCTTTTTGAGTCCAGGGTTATAATTTTACTATTATATGTGTGTTCTGCCAACTTTCCCATAAATGCTTGCTTTTGATTTAATACTGTTTTAATAAACTGACAATGTTCATTTGACAATGTTCATCTGAGTAAAACTCAGAAAATAAATACATGAGCAGCAATTATTAGAAAACAGAATTTTGCAGAAGACTTTGGGAGATGATCAATCCCTAGGAAAGGACAGAAGACAGACTCTAGGTATGTGGATAGAGAGATTCGGGAGTTCCCATAGCCCTGTGACTAGGCAAATGTCTAAATTGAGACGAGACAGAACCTTACAGTAAGATTTTAGCAATAGCAAACTCCACGTGATATAATCATATGTGCTAGAAGAGTAATTTATGTAAAAATGTTCCCATGGTAGACAGTTCAACACCGAAAACTATTCAGCAGCAAAAGGCATCCTTAAAATTTCATCAGCTTGTGGAAATGATTTCTAAAAAGTCAGATGCTAGGATTTACACATCTAGGTTCTGCTTTCTACACTGCATAAAGGTATTCCCTTTAGTGATTATAACACATTCTCGCCCTTACAATACTGATATCTCTGCGCATGCAGATAATTACTGCAAAGCCTAGATAGCTGCCCAGGGATACATTGGGTATTCCATCTTATTACTAATAAAATGACCTTCAATGGTATTCCTATCGCTTAAAAACACTACACCCACAGCTACAATTTCCATCATAACCCACAGTCTATTTCCAAAAGAATCTATTTCCTACAAAAGGAAATGAGTCTCAGGAAACACATTAGAAGCTGCTGAGGTATAAATTGGCTTCAAGAGAGTGATCAAAAGACCAAGCAGGAAGCCTTGCACAGGGGAAATGACACAGGGATTTGCCATATAGTTTTGGCTATTATGGCAAGCAACATATTTGGTGCTACTTGTCACCTCCCATCCTGTTTTTCAAAGGTTTGTTGTCCTGGCCTTCATGGATGGCTGGGATGGTTTGGACCACACATCTCAGCAGAGAACAAGAAGAAAACAAAACTTAAAAGACAGAAGGGGACACAGGACGTGATTAGAAAATCATTACATTAGTATGGATTGCCTGGTGTGTCTCTGAAGACTAAACTCTTAGACATATTGGCTTTCACCAGCAGTTTCACAAGGGACCATGTATCCAGCTCTACTTTGTCTTTTTTTCCTTTTAATCTGATACCCTCTTATTCAGGAAGTCTAATATTCCCAGAAATAATTAGCCCCTCTTTTTAATAGGTCTTATTAATCATTTTGAAGACAAAGGCATCAGTCCTGAGAGCTAAGCCCCTTGACATTAGAGTGGTGTTACCACAATTAAGATGTGATAACAATGATCATTTTACATTTGTCAAAATAAATTATTCCCATAGTGCGACTGATTTGGTGAATCATGCTTTTGGTAAAAAAAAAAAAAGTAAACCAGTATCACATAAGCCATATTTGTTCAAGTGTTCCCCTTTTAAAACTTTTGTTCCTGAGATTATACAAGTATAGCATATACCTATCAGTCTTATTTCACAATAAAACATGGGTATAATGATTTAACAGGGTAGTATTCCATGAATTTATTACATAGGTCTTTTTTTAGTTTTGTTTATTGTGCTATTGTTTAAACCATAAATTTTACTCTTTTCTTTGTTCCGGTCTCCACCTTCTATAGATCTGTAGCGCCCTCTGCCAGAAGGTAGGTGCTAGTAAGGGTTGTTTTACTAGGTTTGTTCAGCACAGGCAAATTTAGGCAGGTCTATGCTGCAAGCTAGGCCTGTCTCTTTTGATTCTGGCGCTGGGAGTGGTTAGAGTAGCAGTGGGTGTGACCACCTGGGCTCCACTCTGAGGCGCCTCCCCTGCTTCCAGGGAGAATGTTCTGGAAGAGGAGACTGGGCCTAGAGCTGGAGTGGCAGGCAGCACATGTGGGAGCTCTGACCAATCCCTAACTGGCATTGGCAGGGGGCGGGTCTCCTATATATATACTGAGGTCACATGCTGCTGGGCGGGAGAAGTTGACTGGGTGACATGAGGAATGGAGTGCTAGACAGCTGCCGGATCACACCCCCATCTGGGGAGGGTGTGGGATCACAGGAGGAGGCCCGGGGAGAGCTGTGAGGGAACATTGCTTTTACTGGCAATGTCTCTGTCACCACACGGATGGTGGCAGGGAGCTCCTGGAGCAGAAGGGGCAGGAGAAGCTGTGGGAATGCATGGTCCGGGAAAGTTCCTCATCAAGGAAGGTTGGAAGGTCAGTGAGTGTTACCACAGTGGATGGCTGGAGGATGTGCCAGGGAGTCTAAGGGAACTCTGCTTCTACACAGTCAGTAGCAGAGTCTTCATCATGCACACGGTGGATGGTGAGGAGTCCTGGACCAAAAAAGAGACTGTGGGGATGTGTGTGTCAAATCAGTGTGGCCGGGAACACATGATTTGCAAGTTGGACTGGCTGGAAGCAGTAGTCCATTTCCCAGAAAATAGACTTTAACCTACTAAGCCTCCGGGGAGAGGTTCTGCAGACCTCAGGCCTAGTAGCAGCGAGTCACCAGAGCCAGTAGAGGGGCTTATTCAGAGTGAGTTCTTCATACCCATTAGAAGAGGATGTGTTATACCCTAATGTAACTACAAGTTGTGCTGGAGGAAAACCAAGTGTGCAAGGAGAAGCAAGTTTGGGCAGGTGGTGAAGAGAACTAAGACCATTACTTTTACACGGTCAAAAGTAATGTTTCTGTCCCTCACATGGTGACGGATGGAGAACTCTTAGTAACAGCAGTCTGCATGGAGATGCAGGGAGCAATAGTCTGCATAGGAGATGCATATTATACATATATTGAAACCTGTAAAAATGATGGCAATGATTAATTCTATGGGCATCCCATATCCCAATCATTATCCAAGTTGTATCCCCCAATAAAACAACAAAAACAAAGCTCGCAAATAACTGTTCATTGTCTCTGGAAAGGATGCATGAAGTCTGGCAGTGGGGTGATTTGGCGGATTGTTTGTCAGTAGTGCTATCACCATGGCTACTGGTCATATTAAACTAGTCCTCTGCTTTAAGTCAAATGTGTAAATATGCTTGAGATAACAGACATCAGAAACAGAGAGGTCACCACTGTTTTCAGTAGATTGAAGTGATTAAGGTTGTATTTTTTTTTAAATATCAAACATGTTATACTTACCTGCTCTGAGCAATAGTTTTGCACAGAGCAGCCCTAATCCTCTTCTTTTTGGGTCCCCCGCCGGTGGTCCTGGCTCCTCCCCTCTGCCGAATGCCCCCAATAGCAGCTCTCGAGCCGTGCTCCTGTGAATGGATAATGTCGGCCCTGCCCTCTCACTGGCTGTGAATGACAGCAGCAGGAGCCAATGGCTCCCACTGCTTTGTGAGTCAATTAGGAGAGAAAGACCCGGGAGAGCAGCTGCTCTCATGCACATTGCTGGATCGAGATGGGGCTCAGGTAAGTATAAGTTGGTGCTGGGGGGGGGGGAGCTGCACTCAGAATTTTTTATTTACTGTGATGCATAGAATGGATTAGAGTTAAAAACCTTCTGCCTTTAGAACCACTTTAATTTTGTTTGCTCATCTGCTTGAACATAATGACTAGTACATTAGCTAGCAACCACAATTATAGGGTTTTTTATTAATGATTTTTTATTAATTTATTTATATTTTATTTATATCAAAAGGCAAACAGAGGGCTTGCAGGGAACATCGAACAAAAACATATATTTGGCTATATTTTGTGTATGAAATTTTTAGTTTCGTCATTTATCACCTTTTGATCTTTCCCCATCTAAAATTGTTTAAGGGCACCTGTGCATCTGCTAGAGCTATCAGTACCGGGACTGCATCTTTTGACAAATGCCTTTCGTAGACCCCATAAGTGGTCATAAATGGAGTATCTGTGCCAGCCAGACTGCAACACTACCCCTGGTAAAAATTCTACTTCAGGTCTTACAACTGGTTAGAAAGCCAGGAGCTAGAAGAAAAGAGTATGAGCTGTGTTTGCAGCAGAAGCTGCCTGTTCTGAATAATAAAATTTTGCACAAATTTCCACTGTCCCCTGCTGATTTTGTACGTTTGCCCACTGACAAAGAAATGATCAGTCTATAATTGTAATGGTCAGTTTATTTTAACAGTGAGAGACAGAATAACAACAAAAATATCCAGAAGTATCCAGAAAAACGCATTTAAAAAAAAAGGTATAAATTGATTTGCATTTTAATGAGTAAAATAAGTATTTGATCTCCTATCAATCAGCAAAGTCTCTGGCTCCCAGGTGTCTTCTATACAGGTAACAAGCTGAGATTAGGAGCACTCTCTTACAGGGAGTGCTCCTAATCTCAGCTTGTTACCTGTATAAAAGACACCAGTCCACAGAAGCAACCAATCAATCAAACTCCAATCTTTCCACCATGGCCAAGACCAAAGAGCTGTCCAAGGATGTCAGCGACAAGATTATAGACTTATGCCGCGTACACACGGGCTGACTTTTCGTCCGGACTGGTCCAACGGTCTTTCCAACGGACTTCCGAATGAACGGACTTGCCTACACATGATCAACCAAAGTCCGATGAATTCATACATGATGACATACGACCGGACTAGAATAAGGAAGTTGATAGCCAATAGCTGCCCTAGCGTTGTTTTTTGTCCGTTGGACTAGTATATAGACGAGCGGATTTTTCGACCGGACTCGAGTCCGTCGGAAAGATTTGAAACATGTTTTATTTCTAGGTCCATTGGACTTTTGGGGAAAAAAGTCCGCTGGAGCCCACACACGATCGAATTGTCCAACAGAGTCCGGTCCTCCGGACCAAGTCTGCCGGAAAGTCTGCTCGTGTGTACGCGGCATTACACAGCAGCTTGGTGAGAGGGTGACAACAGTTGGTGCGATTATTCGCAAATGGAAAAAACACAAAATTACTGTCAATCTCCCTCGCTCTGGGGCTCCATGCAAGATCTTACCTCGTGGAGTTTCAATGATCATGAGAATGGTGAGGAATCAGCCCAGAACTACATGGGGGAATCTTGTCAATGATCTCAAGGCAGCTGGGACCAGAGTCACCAAGAAAACAATTGGTAACACACTACACCATGAAATCCTACAGCGCCTGCAAGGTCCCACTGCTCAAGAATGCACATGTACAGGTCCGTCTGAAGTTTACTAATGAACATCTGAATGATTCAGAGGAGAACTGGGTTGAAGTGTTGTGGTCAGATGAGACCAAAATCAAGGTTCGGCATCAATTCAACTTGCCATGTTTGGAGAAGGAGAAATGCTGCCTATGACCCCAAGAATACCATCCCCACTGTCAAACATGGAGATGGAAACATTATGCTTTCGGGGTGTTTTTCTGCTAAGGAGACAGGACATCTTCACCGCATCAAAGGGACAATGGGCCATGTACCTTCAAAGCTTAGGTGAGAACCTCCGTCCCTCAGCCAGGGCATTGAAAATGGGTCATGGATGGGTATTCCAGCATGTCAATGACCCAAAACACACGGCCAAGGCAACAAAGGTGTGGCTCAAGAAGAACATTAAGGTCCCGGAGTGGCCTAGCCAGTCTCCAGACTTAAATCCCATAGAAAATATGTGGAGGGAGCTGAAGGTTCGAGTTACCAAACATCAGCCTCAAAACCTTAATGACTTGGAGAGGATCTGCAAAGAGGAGTGGGATAAAATCCCTCCTAAGGTGTGTGCAAACTGGGTGGCCAACTACAAGAAATGTCTGACCTCTGTGATTGACAACAAGGGTTTTGCCACCAAGTACTAAGTCATGTTTTGCGAAGGGGTCAAATACTTATTTCACTCATTAAAATATAAATGAATTTATAACTTTTTTGAAATGCAGTTTTTGGATTTTTTTGTTGTTATTCTGTCTCTCACTGTTAAAACAAACCTACCATTAAAATTATAGACTGATCATTTCTTTGTCAGTGGGCAAACGTACAGTCAACATCAACAGGGATCAAATATTTTTTCCCTCACTGTATATGTATGTATATATATATATATATATATATATATATATATATATATATATATATATATATATATATATATAGTGGGGAAGGAAAGTCCCCTTTAAATTTTTCACTTTGTTCATTTTTTTTCCCCATTAACATACACACAGAACCCCATATTGACAGAAAAACACAGAATTGTTGACATTTTTGCAGATTTATTAAAAAAGAAAAACTGAAATATCACATGGTCCTAAGTATTCAGACCCTTTGCTGAGTATTTAGTAAAAGCACCCTTTTGATCTAATACAGCCATGAGTCTTTTTGGGAAAGATGCAACAAGTTTTTCACACCTGGATTTGGGGATCCTCTGCCATTCCTCCTTGCAGATCCTCTCCAGTTTTGTCAGGTTGGATGGTAAACGTCGGTGGACAACCATTTTTAGGTCTCTCCAGAGATGCTCAATTGGGTTTAAGTCAGGGCTCTGGCTGGGCCATTCAAGAACAGTCACGGAGTTGTTGTGAAGCCACTCCTTCGTTATTTTAGCTGTGCGCTTAGGGTCATTGTCTTGTTGAAAGGTAAACCTTTGGCCCAGTCTGAGGTCCTGAGCACTCTGGAGAAGGTTTTCGTCCAGGATATCCCTGTACTTGTCCCCATTCATCTTTCCCTTGATTGCAACCAGTCGTCCTGTCCCTGCAGCTGAAAAACAATCCCACAGCATGATGCTGCCACCAAAATGCTTCACTGTTGGGACTGTATTGGACAGGTCATGAGCAGTGCCTGGCTTTCTCCACACATACCGCTTAGAATTAAGGTCAAAAAGTTCTATCTTGGTCTCATCAGACCAGAGAATCTTATTTCTCACCATCTTGGAGTCCTTCAGGTGTTTTTTAGCAAACTCTATGTGGGCTTTCATGTGTCTTGCACTGAGGAGAGGCTTCCGTTGGGCCACTCTGCCATAAAGCCCCGACTGGTGGAGGGCTGCAGTGATGGTTGACTTTCTACAACTTTCTCCCATCTCCCGACTGCATCTCTGGAGCTCAGCCACAGTGATCTTTGGGTTCTTCTGTACCTCTCCCACCAAGGCTCTTCTCCCCCAATAGCTCAGTTTGGCAGGACGGCCAGCTCTAGGAAGGGTTCTGGTCATCCCAAACGTCTTCCATTTAAGGATTATGGAGGCCACTGTGCTCTTAGGAACCTTAAGTGCAGCAGAAATTTTTTTGTAACCTTGGCCAGATCTGTGCCTTGCCACAATTCTCTCTCTGAGCTCTTCAGGCAGTTCATTTGACTGCATGATTCTCATTTGCTCTGACATGCACTGTGAGCTGTAAGGTCTTATATAAACAGATGTGTGGCTTTCCTAATCAAGTCCAATCAGTATAATCAAACACAGCTGGACTCAAATGAAGGCGTAGAACCATCTCAAGGATAATCAGAAGAAATGGACAGCACCTGAGTTAAATATATGAGTGTCAGAGCAAAGGGCCTGAATACTTAGGACCATGTGATATTTCAGTTTTTCTTTTTTAATAAATCTGCAAAAATGTCAACAATTCTGTGTTTTTCTGTCAATATGGGGTGCTGTGTGTACATTAATGAGGAAAAAAATTAACTTAAATGATTTTAGCAAATGGCTGCAATATAACAAAGAGTGAAAAATTTAAGGGGGACTTTCCATCCCCACTGTAATATATATACAGTCAGGTCCATAAATATTGGGACATCAACACAATTCTAATCTTTTTGGCTCTATACACCACCACAATGGATTTGAAATGAAACAAACAAGATGTGCTTTAACTGCAGACTGTCATGAGAGGGTTTACCTGTTGGTGGCGCTATCGGTCTCTTGGATTGCAGTACCAGTGTCTACCAGCGGGTGTCTTCCAACACCTGGGACCTGTAGTAAGAGGTCTCTCCTGCTGGTGGCACTGTTGCATCCCTGGGCCGTAGTACCGGTGTCCACCAGCGGGTGCACTCCGGCAGTGTGGAGCAAACAGCACACTCTGCGCTCAGCTGTAACATGAGGTCAATTACCACAGCCTTATAAATACCCGGCAAGCCCTCATAGGCTTGCCTTGGTATCTTTCTCCCTGTGCCCTGACCTTGCTGCATGTATCCTGATCGTGAACCTGTTTCTGTCCTGCTCTGCTCTGATCCGATCCCTATCCCTAGCCCATCCTGTTCTTGTTCCTCCTGATTCCCTTGGATCCCTGCCCTGCTGCCTATCCATCCATCCTCTCCCTGTCCTGCTGGTTTCTCGTCCTTACCCATCTGCTGACCTCCCTGTGTATGACCTTGGCTTGGCTAACGTTTATGCTTCTGGTATATCCCTTGTCCTGCTGACCTGCCGTGTATGACCCTGGCCTGGCTTTGTTTACGATTCCGGTATCTCCATTTACTTGTATATACTATTTGTTGTTTGTGGGTCTGTGGTTGGTTTTGCATTGTTTATATTTTTCTTGCTTGTCACTTATTTAATAAACAGCATTATCTTTTCACTTACATGTGTTTCTGGTTTCCTCTGTGCAGTCCACACAGTCTGGTCTCCCAAATCCCCTGACACAGACTTTCAGCTTTAATTTGAGGGTATTTACATCCAAATCAGGTGAACGGTGTAGGAATTACAACAGTTTGTATATGTGCCTCCCACTTTTTAAGGGACCAAAAGTAATGGGACAATTGGCTGCTCAGCTGTTCCATGGCCAGGTGTGTGTTATTCCCTCATTATCCCATTTACAAGGAGCCGATAAAAGGTCCAGAGTTCATTTCAAGTGTGCTATTTGCATTTGGAATCTGTTGCTGTCAGCTCTCAATATGAGATCCAAAGCGCTGTCACTATCAGTGAAGCAAGCCATCATTAGGCTGAAAAAACAAAACAAACCCATCAGAGAGATAGCAAAAACATTAGGTGTGGCCAAATCAACTGTTTGGAACATCCTTAAAAAGAAACAACGCACCGGTGAGCTCAGCAACACCAAAAGGCCCAGAAGACCATGGAAAACAACTGTGGTGGATGACCAAAGAATTATTTCCCTGGTAAAGAAAACACCCTTCACAACAGTTGCCAGATCAAGAACATTATCCAGAAGGTAGGTGTATGTGTGTCAAAGTCAACAATCAAGAGAAGACTTCACCAGATTAAATACAGAGGGTTCACCACAAGATGTAAACCATTGGTGAGCCTCAAAAAAAGGAAGGCCAGGTTAGAGTTTGCCAAACAACATCTAAAAAAGTCTTCACAGTTCTGGAACAACATCCTATGGACAGATGAGGCCAAGATCAACTTGTACCAGAGTGATGGGAAGAGAAGAGTATGGAAAAGGAACTGCTCATGATCCAAAGCATACCATCTCATCAGTGAAGCATGGTGGTGGTAGTGTCATGGCGTGGGCATGTATGGCTGCCAATGGAACTGGTTCTCTTTTATTTATTGATGATGTGACTGCTGACAAAAGCAGCAGGATGAATTCTGAAGTGTTTCAGGCAATATTATCTGCTCATATTCAGCAAAATGCTTCAGAACTCATTGGACGGCGTTTCACAGTGCAGATGGACAATGACCCGAAACATACTGCGAAAGCAACCAAAGAGTTTTTTAAGGGAAAGAAGTGGAATGTTATGCAATGGCCAAATCAATTACATGACCTGAATCCGATTGAGCATGTATTTCACTTGCTGAAGACAAGACTGAAGGGAAAATGCCCCAAGAACAAGCAGGAACTGAAGACAGTTGCAGTAGATGCCTGGCAGAGCATCACCAGGGATGAAACCCAGCGTCTGGTGATGTCTATGTGTTCCAGACTTCAGGCTGTAATTGCCTGCAAAGGATTTGCAACCAAGTATTAAAAAGTGAAATTTTGATGGATGATTGTTAATCTGTCCCATTACTTTTGGTCCCTTAAAAAGTGGGAGGCACATATACAAACTGTTGTAATTCCTACACCGTTCACCTGATTTGGATGTAAATACCCTCAAATTAAAGCTGAAAGTCTGCAGTTAAAGCACATCTTGTTTGTTAGTGGGAATGCTTTAGCAGTCCCACTATTGTTATTCGATTTTATTTATTAGTGGGACTGCAAAGGGTCCCACTATTGTTTGTAGTTTTTATTTATTTTTAATTAGTGGGAATGCTTTAGCAGTCCCACTATTGTTATTCATTTTTTTATTTATTTTTAATTAGTGGGAATACTTTAGCAGTCCCACTATTGTCATTCGATTTTATTTATTAGTGGGAATGCTTTAGCAGTCCCACTATTGTTATTCGATTTTATTTATTTTTATTATTATTATTATTAGTGGGACTGCTTTAGCAGTCCCACTATTGTTATTCGATTTTTTTAGTGGGACTGCTTTAGCAGTCCCACTACTGTTATTCGATTTTATTTATTTTTAATTTTAATTTAATTTTATTTTATTCCGTACGTGTTTTGGCTCTGCGTAACTTCTGCATACTTTCAGCTATTAAAACCATTCAACTATTAAAATGTTGGTCTCTTTCAGCTGATGATGGGACTTTTTCAACTTTTTTTCTACTATTTCTACTTTTTAAAATACTAAGCTTTTTAACACTTTTTTTTAACATAGAAGTCAATGGGAGCATGCTTCAGATCCTTAAAATCTTCTTCCGCTCCCAAAAGTTTCAGCTCCTTCATAATTTCACCTACAGACACCAAACAAACTTTAAAATGTTCACAAAATATTCAGCTATCTGGCTATATCTTTTCAGTTTGATATCTTTTACAGTTTTTGTGAAAAAGCTGTTTATTTAGTGGTCATTTCAGGAAATTTTAGCCATTAAACAGAGTGTACTGTGCTGGTTTTGTTGCCATGGTTACCAAAGCTTCTGTTATACACAGGGGGGGAGGTGGCTGGAGCATCTCAGCTCTGATTACAGAGCCCGGGGGAGGAGACAGACACACCATGAACTGATTTATAATAGAGGAATATGATGAGGCAGTTT